>NC_091576.1:9838637-9851137 GCF_042767895.1 Penaeus vannamei
GAGGTGGTGGTCTACATATTGTATTTGTATTGTTTTGGTGGTGGTTGTAACAGTGGCAGAGGTAAGTTGCTGTGGTCATGGTGTTCACAGTGGAAACAGCTTTTAGGCAGGGGATGATATGGTGGCTCTAGGCTTTGATCATACTCACACATACCCACATGACCAGCACTGATTTCTAAAAGCAAAATCAGGACTGGAGGCAAGTAAAGTCCCCACAAATCACTGTTTCTCTCAACATTCCACAAATGCTACATGGTAGTTGTGCAGGTCCAGCTGGCACCAAGAGCTACGTGAATCAACTGAGAGCCCTGCGAGAGCCGTGACATCGGGCACGACGGCACTGACGAGGCGTTACCTTGGGCTGCCTGACCCTGGCCTCAACAAAGCAAGTTCCTCATTCCTTCCTCCACACTTTTCCTCTTCGCAATTTCACGCCCTTATCGCTATCTCAGAGCACTGCCACGGCCAGCTTATATAATGGACGAGGTGCTCTAGCTCGCATCGCAGACAAACCCCCACAAACAAATATCCAAACGACAAAACAGAGAATGTCTGAAAGCTTTTCTCTCGGGTAACTCGGAGATGGAGTGCGTTTAAAGGCTAAATCTACCTCCAAATTCTCTCATTTTACCTCATCTCACTTTACTTGATGAAATATCACCTTGCAAAGACAACAAGACCAAACTATCCCCGATATCAGCCCTGTAACTCACCACAAATCAATGAAATTCGGTCATGGTTCTCTGACTATACTTCCTCATCTCCTCCAAAACACTGGACGCATTTGTTAAGGAAAACATTCACCTAAACGGAGATAATAGACTACTAGCTACTTGAAGAAAATAATTCCTAAATAAAAAAATCATGCATAATTGATATCAAAAGACACTGAATAACTTATTACGAAATTGTTTATTTTCAGAACGTAGTCTTTTTACTCCCTTTCTACCAGATGCTTCAAGGGATTACGTGCGTCGTTCTTTTTGCCGTGTGACGCAATTGGCGCTCGACAAGCTTATATGCGTCAATAAAGCTCCATGGTTATGAAATAGAGGCACCATCCGGTCACATGCACACACACATACGCACACATACATTCATACCACTCACACACACACGCATACACACACACACACACACACACACACACACACACACACACACACACACACACACACATACACACACACACACACACACACACACACACACACACACACACACACACACACACACACATAAACACAAACACACACACATACACACAAACACAAATACACAAACGCATACACGTACACACACACACACACACACACACACACACACACACACACACACACACACACACACACACACACACACACAGAAACAAACACACACACACACAAACACACGCACACACACAAACACACACGTAAACACACAGGTAAATACACACACACACGCGCGCGCGTAAAAAAAACACACATACGCACACACACACACACACGCACACACAAACAAACACACATACATATATGTATAACATATATATGTATATGTATGTATGTATGTATATATATATATATATATTTGTGTGCATCTATTTATGTATATATATATATATATATATATATATATATATATATATATATATGTGTGTGTGTGTGTGTGTGTGTGTGTGTGTGTGTGTGTGTGTGTGTGTGTGTGTGTGTGTGTGTGTGTGTGTGTAAGTATGTGTGTGTGTAAGAGCCCAAACGTTGGGCCTTACAAGAGTTTGGTAGATGGAGAGCTTAGGGTTTAAGGTAGACAACCAAGATGTCTTGACTCCTTTACTGAATAAGATGTTGGAGTGCAGCAGCTCCTCGGAGCGAGGTGTTGCTCCTTGGCTCTCCGCAGGGAGTCTGCCTGATCTCCTATACACTGGTTTAAAGATCGCACACCAAGTCAAGTTGTTAGCATGTGACGAACGGTGGTGAACAAGGAAGCGTTACATCAATACATAGCTCTTGTGGAAGAGATAGACAACATAACATTGGAATGTCTAGTCTGGCAAGAAGAGAGGGATAAACAGGGGAAGCAATAGTCAGGCGTATATGCATATGTATATGTATGTGTCAAGATAGGTATTGACAAACATGTAAGATTATATGTATCATACAGTAATTAGATACAGATATAGCTGGGTTACAGTGTGTGTGTGTGTGTCCATGTATGTATAAATATATGCATATATAGATAGATAGATATACACATGTATATATACAAATAACGAAAAAGAATAATGACTATCGCAATGTTAAATCACATTATTAAAATTATTATGTTATATAAAATAGATTGAAATTCATAAAACAAAAGTGGAAAACAAATCGAAATAACATCTAAGACAGGTCATAAAAGGGGAGAGATGTCATCGTTGGACAAGACCTGACCTGACTTGACCTGAACTATGTGTGAAAAATGAGTATAACACTATATGCTAAAAAATACTGGAGTTTATTTTCATATAAAAATACAAGTAAAACAAGATGCACGTTGCTAGTAAAGATATATATATGAATAAAAAATCTCAAACGTTCGAAAAGCAAACTAATATAACGAGTCGGATAATTTGACCCAAGGATTTATAGAAATTATAAAAGGTCAGGAAGACAGGTCACTCACGGTCAAAATATGGTCATTAAGGCAATGGTAGATCAGATGAACATTACATTTACCAAATTTAATGTTTATTTTAAGTAAATATCATGACGAAAAATAATTGAACGCTATTGGCCTGAACAGAAATATTGAAAATAGGTAGAGAGGGAGGGGATTTAGGGGAGAGGGAGGGTAGGGGAAGGGGTAGGTGGGAAGCGTGGAGGAAGAGGTGTTTGTTTGCAATACAATGTCCATAGAAACATATATTGATTTAAGCACTATACACGATTTATGCTAACTAGGCTAGCATGAACAAGTTATATTGAGAAAAAACACGCCAAAGAAATAACTCTCGCAAGGAGGCCTGGAGTTCATGCTGCTAACGAGACATCCGCCGTCTGCCGCCACATTGTTAGGGGTTTGTGTCCCCTGACTTGGGTGGGTTATCAAGACACAGTTCTGGTTTGGCTGTTTATTCAGAAGAGGGGGCTGGTAGCGTGGCGTGGGGCTGATTCTCGTGCTTGTGCAAGTCCCGGGCAAAGGGAGCCAAAGGAGGCGCGTCAAGCGGTAGCGCACGTGGGAAGATCCCCGAATGAGCCGTCCGGGTGAGGCCGTGACCTGGGGTCAAGTGTCCAATAACATTGAAGAGTAGGTCGCTGGTCAATAGCGCTGGTTACTCGTCGGCATGTAGAATTTCTCTCTAATCACGGTGTCCATCTGACTTCATGCAGAAAGTCTTTCATCCATTCGAGGAGTTTGCCTTTCACTCCACCAAGGTGTTCTTTATTTCCTTAATAGCCTTCTATGAGACACCTTATCAAAAGCCTTTTTAAATTCTAAGTACACACAATCCACCCAGCCGTCTCTTTCTTGCAATATTTCAGATACTGCCATAAAAAACCGGAGATTGATTACACGTGAACTTCGTCCCATCAAACCAAATTGCTTATTTCATATAATTCCGTGTTTTTCAAGTGCTCCAACCCATTGTTTCTTAATTCTCCTTTCTAACAGCTTGCATATTACACTGGTTAACGAATCTTGTCTATAGTTTAGGTTTTGTTGCCGCTGTTATATCAGGGTGTGATGTTGGCGTTTCCAACTTTTTGTTAGTTTTCCTGGTCTCACTGAATCGTGGATTATTAGCAATAAAGGAGTACATAGTTCGGCACTTTCCTTAAGAATACAGTTAGAAACTGGTCCCTCTGCTTTAATCTTGTCTAACCCTTTTAATAGGTCTTTTGTTTCATTCTTTTTGAGAATGATATTTTCGATACTCTTCACGTTTAAACGGTTATTTGCCGTTTCAAAGTTTGGGCCAGAGATCCATGTTTTCCGAATCTTGTTTACTCTCATTTTCTTGTATTCATCATTAAACCGCTTTTGGCCATTTCTTGCTTCATTTTGAATCTTGATAAGTTTCTCATTGCCCAGGAGTTTTTCCCAGCTTATGTCATTAGAGAAATATTTAAGGCATATATAATCACCTCTCGTGTTATTGTATTTCCCCTTTCTTTCCTTACTTTCTTTTCCTGCAACAGGCAATATTTTAGTTGAATTACATAGTCTTTTTTTTTCCTTGAGGACACTACTCAATATCCTTAATATCATTTTTATGCTTTGTGAATATTAAGGCGAGCATTTTCGTATGATCTATTAATTCCATGAATTTGGTTGAGATCTGGATCGAAACTTTCCCAGTCAGTTTTGTTATCAAAATCCCTTGTTACAAGAATTTCTTTTGCAATGGTTTCCGAAAGTTGTACATCTTCTCGGTTCCTTAGCGTTTCTTGAATTATTTTATGGATTTATTTGTGATCACACCGATGTATGAGGTGGCATATACAGTGTGTTATCTTATGTTTACCCCGTTTGTTTATACTTCAGTTGCACTATGGGGCCTTGCTTAATTTCTAACTCCTTACTTTGGTCTAGTCTCTAAGTCCTCATGTTACATCGTCTATGGAGGGATCCATTTTGGGTTTAGTGATGCATATTACATCTGGTTTATCAATTTCAGTTATTGTATCCTAGTTCTAGCAACTTCGAAGATAAACCCTCTATATTTGTTTAATATATTTCTAAATAATATTCCGGTATTCCTCTTTTTGCTGCAACCCTAATGCTTCTCTGTCCCTACCTTTTGGGTCCGCTAGTACACTGGTTTTGCTTGGAGACCTCTCACTCTCCAAATAATTTTTTCTTCTTCCGTTTTGCTTATTTTTGTTCTTTACTTTTTTGTAGTATTTCTCTGTTATCTTTGTCATATATTCTTTTATCCAGATTTTCTTATATTTTTCATAAGTGGGCAGATCTTTGGCTTTCTTTGTTACATCAGTCACCATTTGCTTATTAATGAATGACACTTTTAAAGGGCGTTTCCTTCCCTTATCGAATAATCCCTGCCTCCCCCGAGAATTCGCGATTTATGACCTTGAGAATGTTGACAATTTCTTGTCTTTGTTGTATCGTTCGATTCCGTCTTCTGCAACTTTTTGTTTATGTCTTAATCTGATTATATCCTTGTTTACATAGGCCAAATTAGTAATAATATTTTTTTTTTTTTTTTTACCTATATGTCTTTTTATGACTTTTTTTTTCTCCATTTCATTAACTGTTTTCCCCCTTTTTTCTTACCTTTGATACATCGGCATAAGTAGCTGTCATCTTTTTGCCTCTTCCATTATCTGAGCCTGGCTGCTAGACAAATTACTTTCGATTTGATTAACAGTTTCTTTGTTTGTGCTTTGATTACTTCATCAACTTTATTCTACAGATTTTTTGCTTCGATATGACAACCATTGCCAATCTTGGTTTTTACTTCTTCCACCTTCTCCGTGAGTTCCTTCATTTACATGCCAAAGCCAAACTTTTAAAATATAGTATACATATATATATATATATATATATATATATATATATATATATATATATATATATATATATATACATATATATATGCATATACACATACACACACACATATATACATATATATGTGTGTATACGCATGTGTATGCACACACACACACACACACACACACACACACACACACACACACACACACACACACACACACACACACACACACACACACACACACACACGCATATACACATACACACACACACGCACACACACATATATACATACATATATATGTGTGTCTGTGTTTATGTGCGTGTGTGTTTGTGTGTGTACTTCTATATACATATGTATATATGAATATACATATATATGTGAAAGATGGAATAATGCAATGACCGTATTGATACGATGAATATATAACCTCTCTGATCGGGATTCGATCCCTCGCCGCCGTTGCAAGAGATTGCAAGGCGGTGACTCTAACCACTAGTTCATGACCCACTAAATGGAGCGTGCAACCAGGCGCTAGCTAGCGTCCACGGAAATTATGTAACTACTCATACATGAGAAAGTATAGCGAAGTTTTACACACACACTCCCCGTGGGCATTCGGTATATATGGAAAGAGCAGTTCTGACAAAAGGAAAATAACAAAACAAAACAAAAATTAGGTTCATGTTTATTTGTCTTACGTTTATGTTCCATGTTACTTATATTGTTCTACGTTATGTTTATGTATATATTCTGGAATAAAATGGAAAAGAGTGACCCACTGGACCTCGCTCTCAGCTCCACGGGCTGGAAGGGAGGCAGGCGAGAGTCTCAACTGCGATAGGCTATCCTAGCGATACTTGCTCTTACTATAATTCCTAGCAGGTGAAAGTAATGAATGAATAAATAAATAAGAATAACACCTTATATAACGTGTTCATGCAACGACTCGATGTCCTCCTCAACACTTCCCATTTCCTTTTAGCACGATCTATTAGCTGATGGGAGGTTGTTTCATTAGTGGTTTCCCAAACATTGACAATATTTGGCCAAACATATCCATAAGGTTTAAGTCGAAGGACTTCCAGTAGTCTTAGTCACGGAACCACTTCCGTAACTGCCATGGACGTGTGTCTAAGGCAGTTATCCTGCGCGAGTATGTTTGATTTAAGGAATGGCGAAGGCATAACAGCGTACTGATGGGAGGAACATTTTTTTCTAACAATTTGATGTTTGTCTAAGATGTATTTCCCCCATGTTTCGGCAACATCATGCAGAAAGATCCACCCCCACATATCACAGGTCACGTGGCCACTCCTCACCGTTTCAGAAGATAATTTGTCTGTCGTATGTGAAAAGTAAATAGTGATATAGAATCCGAACATGCAATATGGCGTATAGCACACTCCTATGTATAAGACACTCTTATATCTACATCGCAAATGGATATAAAGTAGTTTGTGTAAAAAAATCCTTGGTAATTAAATTTTTCTCCACATACTGCTGGGTTTATAGAGATAAAAAATTACATCTCAAAAGGATGTGTTAACGTAAGTTTATCATGCTTATCTTGATAAGTCCCTGTGTAGGCTCACTTCTCATACAAACAATAGGTGTATTATCAAATAAAACATAAAATACAAAAATACAAATATTCAAAATTTATGGTCTATAAAAGAGAAAGATCGTACGCACACTCACAAATGTGCTATGAGGTACCGAAGGCGACCCATGTGTGTAGCTGTTTATTTGCGAAAGACAGGCACTCAGGCCGTCCCCGCTATAACTAAACATAAAGGCGTACGAGGATAGTGTACACAAACTGTTCTTTGTCGGTCATATTTAGCGAAACCCGCTGTCTCTGAAGTCTAAACAATAATGTTATGAGGATCCAATATGCCTTATATTTCTCTAGATTATCTTGAATGATTGCCCACATAGTCCCATTGATTCAAAAGTTTTTCTTTTTCTTAATCGTTGTACTCCAGCAGGACGGACCTGAAAGCCGCAGAGGTTGTTCCTCCCACTACACTTGCTGCTATATTTCTTTTCTTTCCCTTAATAATTATCTCACTTGTTGAATCTTGATCCTTTGCAGGGATTGTTTAATTTCTGAGTCATTAGTGGTAGTTTCTTTTATAGCCTCCCCTTCTTTCTGTTCTTTGGATTCTCCGTTCGTTACTTGGGCCAGTTTCTTTCCTGTAACGTCCATACTTTGCATCATTTGATGCAGCATCCGGGTAATTGCGGATATTTCCTTGGAAAAATCTGTATCACTACGCGGCAATTCCTTCGCTTTCTGCGCCTGTTTGTCCTGCCCAGGATCACTGGCCATTGGCGACGGCACTACCCGCGGTGGGACTGCAGCTGTCGCCTCCCTCGGCACCTCTGGCCGCGTGGTGACCGGCCCTTTTCCATTTTCTGCAACTCCTCCCTTGGGGACAGCCGAAGCAATCTTGAATTGTGGTCTCGCCCTGCATGCGAGAGACCCGGCATTGTGGTAACCTTCGCAGTTGCAGCAGCAAGGCGTAACCCTTCCCCCCTTTTCAATTTTGGCCCAGCAGATCCATGAGTCATGTGTCCTGCTGCAGAACCTGCATCGGGCGTCCTGCTGACAAGCCCACGACTTGTGTCCCCATCTGCAGCACTTGAGGCACATGACTGGCGGCTCCACAGACGGTGCCACCCTCCTGTACCCGCTCCAGAGATATATACATTCTTTGGCACTTCCCCCTTCACAAGGGGAACGAGCTGACTCCGCTCCTCGCCCCTGGACGTGTGCCGCCTTACCCACACAAATCTCTCGTAGTCCAGTAAGAACTCCAGGTCTAGTATCGTTGGATATCGGAAATTATCACCTTAGTGAACTTTTCGCAAGCCTTTGGGACAGTCATCATTGTCTCCTTGTACCCCAGAGTCGTCAGGGTCTGCACTGCCTGGCCTGCCCGCATCGTGAGATAAGGCCTCCCTCTTCCTTCCTTCATCATTGACTCGAAATCAGCGTGGTCCCGGCCCAGTTGCATGGCCCACCTTAATTTATGCAAGAAACTCATGGCGCAGTCTTGTGGAAATAGCAGTCGCTTCCTGCCGTCCACACCAGCAACTTCTGGGCTGCTGCTTCTTTTCCGTCGTCCTTCTTCCTCTTCTCCCTCTCGCTTCCATCACTTCTTACCTTCTTAAGGGATCCACTTCCACTAGCAACACTAGCCATGCTGATACCTTGCGAGGAGCTGACCTGCTCCTTGTCCGAGGTCAGATAGGGGCGGGTAAACACAGGATTCGGGGGAGTTCACGCCTGAGGACAGCACTGTAACCACGTCCTACTTCTACGAGAGATACGCCACGACTGAGGTGAAGGCGACGTTACTCACGTTGACATGTCGTTTGTTCAACCTTTCTTGGATGACGGTCTGTGATTTATACCATCTGCACGTAGTCGTTTTCTTCACCGTGAGGCCTATTACCAGGAGCTGTAGGTCTTAGCTGCTTTGGTGAGCGAGGGCGGTCGTTATCGGTGCCCTCCTTTACACCATCGTTCGGGAGATGCCAGCTCTTTGAATATATCACTGACAGAGAAGTTACTTTCCCTCATCCAATTGAAGCGGCCTCTTTTGACTCGGATTTCCCATATCATGACGTTTTAGACCATCGAACACATTTTCTTTCCTATTTTAAGCATATGTAATGATTAGCCACGAAATATGTATTCAGGAATTGATGAATATTCATTGGCATAATGTTAATATTCATGGTTGACATAAATAAATGTGATATGCATACATACATACATACATATATATATATATATATATATATATATATATATATATATATATATATATGTGTGTGTGTGTGTGTGTGTGTGTGTGTGTGTGTGTGTGTGTGTGTGTGTATATATATATTATATATACACATATGTAAAATTATTTTGATGTAAAGGTTTGACATGCTAATTTGCTCTAAACCTACGCATATACTGTATTACCTTGCACATAAATAAAAAGAAAAAAATGGATATATGACAAATAACCGTAGAAAGCGATAAATTCCCATTTCATTAAAATTAATAAGATATGCAGCACATGTATTGGAAGTGGGTTCCTGGATTTTTGCTCTTCACCCTCTGAAACCACCCAGCTAGTAGTTGCAGGAGTTGAAACAAGCAAACACGTATTTTTTCTCTCCGCTGCTCGAATGTGGATGCGACGTATCGAAGAAATTCCATGACTTTTGGCGTAATAATAGCTGATTTTACATACCCTTTCTTAATTTATTACCAAATATGACTTCAGCCTTCCATAGACGCTGCGCGCTCGCGCGCGCTCGCACACACACACACACACACACACACACACACACACACACACACACACACACACACACACACACACACACACACACACACACACACACACACACACACAGATAACGCATCTATATATTCACTGTGGCCTAACTGCATTTTTGTATTTAGTTCATGCTCTATATTGAAGAATGTAATGCGACATGGTTTCTATGTATTCAACAAGCGTTTGATTCTGGCAAAAAGATTTTTTAAAAATCGATCACTTTATTCGTTCGATTTCGCGTTTCAAGAAATATGCAACTATAGTTGCTACGTCTTACATTGAAAGAAGAGGGAAAGGCCGCCTCCTCACCATAGGTGTTGCCATTTAGATAAATAAACAATTCCAAGATATCGCATTTAAAGACTCCCACTACAGAGTCATAACTAATATTACATGTTTTGTTATCACTTATTTGAAGAAAACGAATGTTCAAATGGCTTATTTTGTTTCCATAAATATTCATTAATATACTCGTTGGCTATTTATATTCAACCAGTCACATTCCATTTGTTACAAACTACCTTTGGGTTTTAGCTTCATTCATGAAAATACCATTTACACTATGTTTACCTTGATCGGTTGCCAGATGTACATAGTAGGACCCGGCAAGCGTACTGAAATAAAATTCCGCAACTGTACATATATATGCATATCTATATATCTATAGATTGTGTGTGTGTATTTACGTGTATATATATATATATATATATATATATATATATATATATATGTATGTATATATATATGTATGTATAGTATATATATATGCATACATATATAAATACACACACACACACACACACATATGTATATATGCATGTATATGATTTTGTATGTCTGTCTATATATTTATATACTCTATATACCTGTATATATATTTATATATACATTATATACCTGCATATATATTTATATATACATATATGTTTATGTATATATATATATATATATATATATATATATATATATATATATATATATATATATATACACATATATACATTGGGTGTTTCAAGAAAACTCGCACATTGTGGAAAAATGCCAGTAACAGGAGTCAAACAAAAAATGCACAGGGTTACAGGTGATAGCATTCACTAGTAAACTGTCCTAGGGGTCGGGTAGGATGTGCGAACACACAAAAAAAAAAAATCTAAAAAGATTGACAAATTTTTTACTGCAACACAGAATGTGTCCCATACATAACCCTTTTTGACCATTTTGACGTCAACCAGGAGCAATTGCTTAAGTTTGATGGTTGTTCTCTAAAATAAGTCAGTAGATGTGGACTCGTAGTTATTTTCTGATATGGTTTAGACTGTTCTTGAAGTCTGGAAAGTTTCTTCTGTTTTGAAACCCTCTCACCAGTTTATGAATTTTTTTGTTTCAAAAATATGATTTCGTAACACCTACTGTTTAACCATCTATCAGCTTTGAGCCATGCGGTAGCCCTTCTCTTTTATTTTGTGTAACAAATATCAACCTTCAAGGCAGCAGAAAGGAGTATATAAGAGGATAGAAAATGCAAAATGTACAAAATATCGATGATATTTTTTTTCTAAGCATCCCGAAATTTTCCCTTCCTGTCAATGGTGTATTTGCAGTTATAAACATTGGTTTATTGCCTTGTTAAAAATAAAAAGAAGTATTCAGAAACAGTCTTTTGTGTGTAATTCCCTGGGAACTAAATAAGTTATTTTTAGCATTTTATGCATATCCTGCATGGTCACAATTTTGACCCTTTGGTTGGCACAGATTGCGTTTTCTTGAAACACCCCTTATATATATGCATATATATATGCATATATCTATACATATATATGTATACATACATATGTCGAGATCGTTATTTATTCGACATTTAAAAAGGTGCGTTGGTTCTAATTTTAAAGATGTAGGGCCTCCACTGAAAACATTTGTTTATATATTTTCATATTTCTAAAAGCATATAGATATAACAAAACAGTGTTACAACAACTAGAGTAAATTATAATAATCATCTATAAATGGTTTGTTTAAATGTTAACAATTAGTTTTGGGGAAACAATAAGTTTGTTATTTCAACGACTTCTCGTCAGACGAATCTGAGAGGAATTCCAACAAGGATTATTGAACTAATAGCAAACCTAAATACTGTCACTGAAAGTGCTGTAAAGTGTGGTGGGGGCCTGTCGAGCTTCTTTCCTGTCAGTTCAGGAGTGAGGCAAGGCTGTGTTCTTGCACCAACTTTTTTCAACACTTGCATGGACTGGATACTAGGCAGAGCTACTGTTCAAAGCCATTGTGAAGCAACACTGGGTAAAATTAAGGTTACAGACCTTGACTTTGCCGATGATGTTGCGATTCTATCTGAGTCTTTGGAAACCTTAGTGGTGAATCTCCATGCATTTAGTAATACAGCGAAGCCCATGGGTCTAGAGGTCTCCTGAACCAAGACTAAGATCCACGACTTTGCAGAACCTGTTCAGTCGGTACGTGCTTGCGGCGAGGACATCGAAGTCACAGAGAGCTTTACATACCTTGGTAGTGCAGATCATAACTCTGGGCTGTCAGACCAGGAAGTCAGCAGACGGATTGGCCTGGCAGCAAGGGTCATGAATTTTTTCGACAAGAGTATTTGGAGGTACCGGTACCTGTGCAGAAGGACCAAGCTATGGGTAATCAGGGCCCTG
>NC_091576.1:9876137-9878637 GCF_042767895.1 Penaeus vannamei
ACACACACACACACACACACACACACACACACACACACGCACGCACACACACACACACACACACACACACACACACACACACACACACACACACACACACACACACACACACACATACACACACACACATACATGTATATATATATATATATATATATATATATATATATATATATATGTATGTATACATATATATATATATATATGTATGTATGTATATATACATACATACATGTTTATATGTACTTATGTATATATATACGTACATACATGTTTATATGTGTTTATGTATATACATACATAGATATGTGTATATATATGTACATATATATACATAGATATGTGTATATATGTGTACATATATACATAAATATATAAAAAATATATCTACATCTATATGTATATATACATATATATATATATATATACATATATGTATATATATATATATATATACGTACACACACACACACACACACACGCACACACACGCACGCACACACACACACACACACGCACACACACACACACACGCACACACACACATGCACACACACACACACACACACACACACACACACACACACACACACATACACACACACACACACACATACATATATATATATATATATATATATATATATATATATGTATATATATTTATATATATATATGTATGTGCTCCTTCCTGTATGTATATAGAATTGTACTCTTATTCAGTAGGATAAACTAATTCAGAATATAAAATCATCGTCCAACCCCTAAATCCAAACAAGAGGGGAAATTCAAATTCATTTCCCCTTACTTGCCACGAAAAGGTAAACATCCTGGTAAAACCAGGTAGACTTTGCTCCGTCCTGAAGCTCCCTCAGTGAAATCTCCTCTCTCGGCGAGGCGACTCGGCAGATGAGCTGCGAGGCTGATCCCTGCGCGCAATGGCCCGCAGCTCTATCTTCCGTAGAACTAGGGGTTTGGTTCCGATCTTGCAAATCCATTTGTCTCGAGGAAGTCTTTATCAACGATTTCCTCAGCTTTGTTCATGTCGCCGAAAGGGATGGGCTCGAGCTGTCTCCATCTTGGTTGGTGGATGCGTCTCTTCATTTTTTTCTTCATCTTCTGGGCCCTTTTTTTAAGAAGGTGTCGCATGTGTGTACATATGTACCACACACATAGTTTAGGGCATATTATTGTTCCTGAAATAATTTTTAGCAGCTTGATATCTCATACTTTATGAAAACGGTGTTTGCTTCCAGGTCAGGGGATTGTTGACGCGCCTGCTGAGAGTGCGCGCGGAGCCTTCCCCGCGTTTCCCCTCTCCTGTAGGACACGCTCCCTCAGCATGTCCGCCAATTACGAGGAGGAACCGCCCAGGGATTCTCCTCACCACAGGTGAGAAGGAATTGCTCTGATGGGTGATCTGTTACGCCCGTTTTAATTTGATTGTTAAAACCCTCCAGCGAATGGACCAGGATTTAACCTGGACCTTAAAAGAACCGGAGACGGAGCGAATTCAAGTAACATAAATAACGATAAAAAAAAATCAAAGGTAGTGGACAATCACTGACATGTGGAGAATTGGTTTTGTAACCTGTCGCTTTATCTTGCCCCGCCCACAGGCAGTTTGGGGCAGCTTGGCACCGGTCTGGCATAAAAGCTCCTGCGGGGCAAGCGTATGGCGTGGAGAACGTCATCATGTCGGACATCGTTAAACCGTCCAAGGAAGTCGTCCAGTCAGGTTTGCGTCCTTCCTCTCTTCGTGGCCTTTCTCAGTGCTTAGACTGCCTTAGTTTGGTTTTGCCAGTGTCAGTGACAGGTTAAGATGGCCGTAGCCAAGTCGTTGTCCAGTCACACTTCATCAGATGTCATAAGCTCCTTTGCTCCGCAGGTCCCTACAAACGTGTTCGCCGACATCTTGGACTTCAAGTGCCTGCAGGAGATCGTGGTGACGTACAGGATAGGACTGGCTGGTGCACTTCTCTGCGGCTCCTCCTCGGCCATCGGGGAGCAGAAACGTTCTCTTTGGCCATCAGGTAAGGCGGCGGCTACGCGCGCGGGAGCCTGCTTCATTTTTCTCTTGACCATATATCCTGTCACGTCCTCAGCTGCTCACTTTTCTGTCCGTGAACGGCATGCGTCACGAGCGCCAAGCGCCTCTCCGCTGTCATGAAAGCCATGGCCGCAAAACTCCTCGCAGAGTCATCCGGGTCCTACGCTTCCTCGCGGAAGTAAAGAACATCCTTTCCTTTTCCAAAAGGGTGAACATCGAGGGCCTGCACAACGTGATGGAGCTGAGCAAAGCAGTACCAACCTGGAGGGTGTTCGTCCCGTCGACCATCGGCGCTTTCGGGCCCGACTCCCCCGGAACCCGACGCCCAACCTCACCATCCAGCGGCCAAGGACAATCTACGGCGTGTCCAAGGTAGGCGTGCATAGTTTATATATGAAAGTAGGTATGTATACAGATGTGTATTAATGGATATATGCAAGTATAAATATG
>NC_091576.1:9883637-9888637 GCF_042767895.1 Penaeus vannamei
ACTGCGTGTCCAACCCCTAGGGACGCGTGTGTTAGGTCTTCCATGATCGCAACTGTCTCAGCATGGAAAGCGTTGAGACATTATTAGTGACCCTTAATGGATGCTTATGGTATCCCTTGTTGCGAAGCTTCGACGCCTTACAGTGTGGTTTATAGGATCCGATGGATCCATCCTCGTGTGGTAGTAGGTTATGCTACCCGGAAGAGTTATGGCTATCAGAGCAATGACCTTTTGTGCTTGTGCCCTCAGGGGTGAGGGGAGTCCATGCCTTTAGGCAAGCAGTGATTCTCTTTAGCTGGAAACGGTATCATCACTCTGGCTGCTGTGTGTGTGAGCCAAGAGTTGTCCGGCAAACAGCTGATAGTCTTGCTGTAGGCGTCTGAGTACTCTTTGTCTTAAGTATGAGTTTCTGGGTGCCTGCAAGACCTGAAAAGGAATCTATGCTGCCATTAGATCAATTCGGGTGTCCAGGACGCGACGGCAAATCAGCCTCCATGAGGGAGGTTGATGACCTTTGTCCATCTGGGAGCTCCCAGAATGATCCTGGCTGCTTTCATTTCTTGGTATTGTTTCCAGTTTTTCTTTTAATGTACTGGAAGCAATGGTGAGGACTAAGACAAGATGCATACGTCAATAATAGGACAGATAGCATGTTCATAGAATGATCTCAATAATTTGTGTCCCGCTCCTATGTGTCTCCCTGTCATAACTTTCATGACTGACAGTCTTTCCTTGGTTCTGGTCGAGCAGGTATTGGATCTCCTTTTTGAAAGTGAGTGTGTGTCCTATCCATAACACAAAGGTATAGGTAGTCTTTTACCCATTCCAGAGATACATGCCATGAACAGTGTTTTTTCGTTTCTGATATTAGTCCTCAGAGTACCATAGCTTTTTGATTTTGTTACTGAGGATTTTTAGATCTGTCCTACAAACAACTCTTCAGACAGCACTGACCTCATTGTTAGGTGCAAAGTGGTAATGCCTGAGAGGCTGTGACTGTACCAGGGTCATCTAAATCAGAGATGATCTTGCATCCTTCTGGCATGTTGGACATGAAGGTGTTTGGTGAAAAAGGCTGGATTATAGAACCCCACCCTAGGGGCGTTCCATTCTCAAGTGGTATGTGCTGTAAGAGGTGGCCTTGAAATCTGACATTTGCTAATCTATTTTTTAAAATAGTCATCTATCCAGGCCAAGAGTCTGTGCCATTGACTCCTTCTTGTGGATTAGGGTCTCCTGAGAATGGCAAGGGGACTTGCCAATTCAAAAGCCTTCTCCAAGTCTAGGAAGACAAGGGATATTTGAGCTTGTTTTAAAAGGATGGAAATGCTGTGCGCTGTGTTCTTACCGCTTGTTTTTCCCATATACAGCTGGAGGACAGGGTGAGAGATGGGACAGATGTACTTGCTCTGGCCTCCTTTGGTTTGGGGATGGGAACTATTATGGCTTGTTTCCAGCTCTGGGGCAGTGTGGCAGTTTGCCATGACTTGTTGATGAGCTTTGCAAGAATGCAAGTTCTGCCAGTCATAAGTGCGAGGAGAGTATGGTAGTGGTGGAGATCCCATCGGATCCTGGTGCTGAACCAGTGCTGGTTTTGTAAGTATTTCTAAGTTCCCTGGAGAGAGAACAAGGCATCTGAGTCATCAGGTTCGAGTGCTCTTGCCTCTTGGATGAGAGCAAGCCTGCCTGGATTTAGGGTTTTGCTGCTTATCCCCTCAGCATAGGGAGGCAGGTTGTTGCTGCTGGGTTCTTGGCTGAGAACTCGAGCACCAGCCTGTGAGCCTCTGACTGTCGGTCATGATGCATGGATTTCTGGGGACTTGGTGGCTTGTCGCTTGCCTGACTTGCTGCTTCCACAACTCTGTAAGGCTGGTCTGGTGGCCAAAAGTCTGGACCATTCCAACCACTTTTCCTGCCTTACTCTGTTGGCAGTTTCCTTGGCATCCGGGCAACAGCTTCTCTCAGGAGGGCTCTTTGATCTCATCATTATAGTACTAGGCGCTTTCTTCTGAGTTCTTGGACCATGGACGAATTTTGGGATGGTTTGTGATGCGGCCTGATTTATTTTATGGCTTGGGATTAAATGGTCATGCCTCTAGCACGTCCGTACATTTTTATAATTGCGGGGTTCATTGTCTCTCAGACAGCTGGTCAACAATCTTTTCTGGAAGGCTAACCAGTTGGCCTTGTCTGTTTTCCATTTAGGAATGTGGTGTGGTCTTTGGGCTAGACCGGCATCCATGAGGGTGGTAGACTATGCCATAGTGATCACTGTGTAACCGTATCATCGACACACCACCGAATTTCCCTTCTCCACCATTGTTGCAGTGGCAAAGGTAAGGTCCAGGACCCTCCCTTCACATGTTTTGGTTCTTAGGTGTTGAGAAGAGCAATCTCTCTGGGGATATGATTCAAGAGATTCAACGCCGTCTCCACAGTGCTTCGGATTGGCTATTATTAAGGAGCACGGGATTGCTTCTTTACCAGGGTCATCAGAGCCTCTAGCACCATCCAAATTTGGAGTGGTGAAGACGTGATAGCTCTTGAGAGAAGCAAACAGGATCCCATAGTGTCTCCTGGAACATGACGTCAATGCTCTGCTCGCACTATTGAGACTGGAGAAAATGGAGAGTTTATTCTATTACAGCTACAGATATTCCACTGTAAGAATTTTTCTTAGATTGTGCGCCATGATGGCTTACTCATAGTCACTTACATCGTATCAACTCGTCTCCAGCTTCAGAAGCCCCAGTGCTGGTGGCATCTCGATAGTGTATAGATCCTCGTTGATTGAGGATCGTACATCTTCTTCCAAGTGGTTTGGCACTCTGGCCAAGGGTTCACTGGGAGAAGTAGAGCTCTAGATTAGAGGTGCCACCTTTGAGTCAAGGGACTAGACCTTGGCCGCACAAACTCGGCCTGTCCAGTGAGGGCAACCATTACACAGTTACATTCTGGTCTGACAGACTAGCTGGGGTTTCCACTTGTTGTCTCCCGAATCTAGCTTTGCCATTCGAAGTTCCTTTTATGGTAAACTTCAAGCTTCTCCTTCAGGACTGCAACAGTCTTCGGGTCAATGCCGGTCATGGCGAACTGGACTGCCTTCTCCTGCCTCCTCACTGGTCCTCCCCACGGTTGTTGCTACTGCAGAAACTACAGCAACTCAACAGGGAGAGTCATATCCTTCTTGTCGAAGAAAAGGTTATCTGCTGGGGAGACCTTTTTGCTGTGGCTTTTTGAACCTTTTTTCTTTAGGTTCTTCTTCTTACCACTAGCAAGCCTGGGGGAATTCCTCTGGATTTGGAGGTATCCGGTTTTTCGCTGGGGAGGTGTCTCCTTCCTCTTAGGAGGTTAAAGGGAGTCTTTTCCTTTTATTTTGTCCCCAGTGGGTATGCGCTGGTATAAAGTCAGGATGCTTTTTGGGCTTGCTCCTGCTTTTTGAGGACTGCCTGTTTCCTGACAGACCAAGCCAGGCTCCAGACATGATGCTCTCCTTGGCACAGTTTGGCCACTTTGGCAATTGTGTCCTTCTGGCCATCTTTGTGTGCCTTGGATACACATCTATTTCATATGCCTTGCTGCACACCATATATTTGGCTTTGGCCTTGCAGTTGGCCTGGTGGTGCCCAAATGTTTGGCATGTGAAACACCCCAAGGGCTCTGGCATGTATGTCCTGAGCTTATACATGAGCGCCAGTTACCCAGATTAAGGGTGGTGATTGGGGTTCCCTTTGAGGGTGACCAGGACTTTTTGCCTGGTTGGAGACTTCCCTTTGGACAGGCGGGAAGCCTCCACCACTTGAGGGAGAGGTATGCATGATCACCTCCACGTCAAACCCTAGTGGAAAACTACAAGTAGCACCATCTTGGTTCTTTCTCTTGGGAGGTCAGTGCGGTGAGACACTTCTTCTCCCATCTTTGAGCACCTTGGTTTCCTGCAGGAAACTTAGAGTGCTTTCTCTTTGGGGGGCCCGATGATCATGCCCTCTGTCTCTGGCAATTCTGGATTGATAGGCGGATTTCAAGCCCTTTCCTTTTCCAGTGCCCTAACTAGCTGGTTTAATCATTCTCAAAATTTTCAGGTTTCTTTGGTACCTTAAATTGTAGCAGGTGAACTGGTTTGGGATGGGTTTTGACTCCCTCAGAGTCCAGTCTCCAACCTGCGTCGCTTTCGCACCTCCCCTTTGATGGGGCTTTTAAGGCCTTTTGATTGTGAGGGCAGCTGGGATTTTGGCTGGTTCAGGCTTGGACCCCTGTTCTGACTAAAGTGAATTCCTGAGGGAGAGGTCAGGATTTCTCTCAGTTTGGGCTACAGGCCTGGAGAGGCCAGCTCTCTTTGTGTCCAACTGGCTGTACTATTTCATGGACAGACTTTTGTTGGAGGTGATTTTTATGTCTTATCCATTTTTCTTTAGCTGTCCTGCCAAGGGCTTGGCAGACAGCTCCCTCCTGTTGTTGGTAAGTTTTGCCACCTTCATGGCGGACAGCTCCTCCTGCTGTTGGTCAGCTGCCGCTTCTCATGGCACACAGCTCCTCCTGCTGTTGGTCAGCTGCTGCCTTCATGGCAGACAGATCCTGCAGTTGATCAGCTGCCGCCAACTTCTGGCAGTGACAGCTCCTCCTGCTGTGTGGCCTGGTCAGCTGCCACCTTCATGGCGGACAGCTCCTCCTTGCTGTTGGTTAGCCGCTGCCTTCATGGCACACAGCTCCTCCTGCGTTATTGGTCAATAGCCACCAACTTGGTGGACAGTTCCTGCTGTAAACCAGCTGCCGCCTTCATGGCGGACAGCTCCTCCTGTTGTTGGTCAGCTGCCGCCTTCATGGCAGACAGCTCCTCCTGCTGGTCAGCTGCCGCCAACTTGGCAGACAGCTCCTCCTGCTGTTGGTCAGCTACCGCCTTCATGGTAGACAGCTCCTGCTGTTGGTCAGCTGCCGCCAACTTGGCGGACAGCTCCTCCTGCTGTTGGGCCCAGCTATCACTCTTCATGGCAAACAGCTCC
>NC_091576.1:9896137-9898030 GCF_042767895.1 Penaeus vannamei
GATTCATTGTCTTTAAGGTTAGAGCACATTTTTTATTTGATTTGTTTGCCATATGGTTAGGCATTTCATTTCAGCCTTCTCACGGAGTCCAACAAAGGGGGAGCTGTGTTAGAGTACATTTTCTACTCAGCTACAGGGTTGGCGTGAGGTATACCCAACCACTGGTATTTTTGACAAGGTGCTCACGGGGACCTGTGTGAGGCCAAACAAAAACAGTGAATGCTTCTTCTGGCCCTCTAGCCTTCTTCAGAGATCAGCCGATTGACCTGATCGGGCCGGGATCAGGCCACCTGTCTTGCTGGTTGGAATGTCAGAAGACCAAAGAAAAGGTGTAAGTTGCTAGCAGCAGGGTGTAATTCACGGCATCGCTCAACCTCCAGGACCCCCGTCTCCACAGCGCACAGGGTTGCCATGCACGGGCAAACGCGTGGTGTAGGTTATGGAACCTCTGGGGAGAGACCAGAGGGGATGCAAAACCCTCCTACAGGGTAAGCATAATTGGAAGGGTTGCTCTCATTTCTTTCCTAGGGGTCAATTGGGAGGCTGTCTCAGCAGGAGGAAGATGGGGCTGTCCAGGAGACCCACCATCATGGGAAGATGGAATTCGGGTTTAATCAAACTGAGAGGATGACACCTCTATGTCGGCTATAGTACCCTTCCAAGTGATTTAGTCAATGGGGAGGGTCAGTCTCCAACGACAGGGGAGAGGGGGCCACCTAGGGAACAACTGGAAGAAAAGGTCTTTCATGGTTTGTGGTAGAGGATACCACCTCTATGCCGGCAAATTTCTGATGAACCACCCATAAGGCCTCCTTCAGAGGATAAGAAAGTATACGGAACAATGAATCATGTTAGCTATCATGGGAATATGGTTCTGGTGGCTATTACTCCTTTCCCAGGGGAGTCTAAGTCAATGGTACAGGGCTGCCTCTAACGGGAGGGAGAGGGGGGCCAAATCCAAGGATCAGGACACCAGAGAGAGGAACATGTATTCTGGGTGAGCCACCCCAAGGGCTCTTCAGATAGACGGCAGTGACAGGAACCTCAATCATGTCACAGCATCAAGGGGAGCAAGGGGCCAATAATGTTCAGTCCAGAGTAAAAGCCAATATAAGACTGCACAGGTGCTGAGGGCACTAACATTGCAAGGAGGGGTAGCTACCTGCCTAATCATGGGCTAGTCAGGAAGTCAATAATGTGGCAGTCATGAGGAGGTCTGCCAGACCAGTCCCTAGCATAGAATGGCAAGTCTAGGTGCAAGCACGCTTATGGCTCCTCAGGCACACCTTTCCCCCCGCGGGAGGTAAAGTGGTCTGACCACGTCTGAGCACAAGCCTGAAGATGGGGTCCAGTTCACCAGGTGCACAGAGAGAGTTCTAGTGCCCAAATAGGAGTAATATAAAAGCCAGGTCTACAAGGGGGCGAGTCTAACTGCAAACAATTACAGTTTAGCCCAGTTAGGATTTGCGGAAGACATGCTTCTGCCCGGGGCTTTTTCTAGAGTAGCCAGGCCTGTGTCACCTATTTTCCTAGTTAACTCATATGTTTTCTTTTGAACTGTATGCTCTATCGTGGTGGCTGAAATGCAAACAAGCGATCCAGCTTTCGCCACGGAGTAAACATGTGTGGCATACCCTTTTACCAGACCGGCGGCTGTGGTGGGTGGTCCTTTTGTCTTAGAAATTGTGGGTTCACAGTTCCTGCAAGTAATGTAACAGGGCTCACCGCAGTGTTTGCATAACCTGGCAGTCTCGTCATCAATAATTTGCCAAGTGCATGGGTAACCTAGTCTTAATCTGTGTAGCATGACTGTGGTACCTCTTTGTATTTGGAGG
Organism: Penaeus vannamei; assembly: GCF_042767895.1. NCBI lineage: Eukaryota > Metazoa > Arthropoda > Malacostraca > Decapoda > Penaeidae > Penaeus > Penaeus vannamei. Next base: position 9,897,973 of record NC_091576.1, read on the forward strand.
AAGGGCCAGTGGCTCATAGCCTGTAGCATTCTGAGTACCACTTGGCAGCGAGCGATTT
>NC_091576.1:9919298-9921798 GCF_042767895.1 Penaeus vannamei
TCACTCTCTCTCTCTCTCCCTCCCCTTCTCACTCTCTCTCTCTCCTTCCCCTTCTCACTCTCTCTCTCTCTCCCTCCCCCTCTCACTCTCTCTCTCTCTCCCTCCCCCTCTCACTCACTCTCCCTCCCTCCCCTTCTCACTCACTCTCTCTCTCCCTCCCCTTCTCACTCTCTCTCTCTCTCCCTCCCCTTCTCACACACTCTCTCTCTCTCCCTCCCCTTCTCACTCACTCTCTCTCTCTCTCCCTCCCCTTCTCACTCTCTCTCTCTCCCTCCCCTTCTCACTCTCTCTCTCTCTCCCTCCCCTTCTCACTCTCTCTCTCTTTATTGGAACACCACCACCTCACAACCAACAATACATACATGTAATCGATAGAGAGATTGACAGATGGACAGCTGTGAATGTAAACCGTTAGATAGATACAGTGTCTATTCATGCTTTTGAATGTGTACCTGATTTTGAATGAGTGACTAATCGATTGTGTATGCTTATGTATGGGTATGTGCGTACCATGTGTATGTGTGTGTTTTGAGTGTGTATGTGTGTGTGTGTGTGTGTGTTTTGAGTGTGTGTGTGTGTGTGTGTGTGTGTGTGTGTGTGTGTGTGTGTGTGTGTGTGTGTGTGTGTGTGTGTGTGTGTGTGTGTGTGTATGTGTGTGTATGTGTGTGTGTGTGTGTTTAGTGTGTGTGTGTTTAGTGTGTGTGTGTGTTTAGTGTGTGTGTGTATGTGTGTGTTTAGTGTGTGTGTGTATGTGTGTGTTTAGTGTGTGTGTGTATGTGTGTGTTTAGTGTGTGTGTGTATGTGTGTGTTTAGTGTGTGTGTGTATGTGTGTGTTTAGTGTGTGTGTGTGTGTGTGTGTGTGTGTGTGTGTGTGTGTGTGTGTGTGTGTGTGTGTGTGTGTGTGTGTGTGTGTGTGTGTGTGTGTGTGATATCACTTGGCGGTTGTGTTTAGTGTGTGTGTGTGTGTGTGTGTGTGTGTGTGTGTGTGTGTGTGTGTGTGTGTGTGTGTGTGTGTGTGTGTGTGTGTGTGTGTGTGTGTGTGTGTGTGTTTAGTGTGAGTGTGTGTGTGTGTTTAGTGTGTGTTTAGTGTGTGTGTGTGTGTGTGTGTGTGTGTGTGTGTGTGTGTGTGTGTGTGTGTGTGTGTGTGTGTGTGTGTGTGTGTGTGTGTGTGTGTGTGTGTGTGTTTAGTGTCCGTGTTGCGTGTGTTTTTAGTGTGTGTGTTGTGTGTGTTTTTAGTGTGTGTGTGTGGGTGTACTTATCCGTCAAACCAACATCAAAAACCCACGACCACAAAGAAATTTGTCTTGTTCACATGGATGTATTGTCTTCGCAACCAGTACCAAGAATAGTATGAATATACAGCTAATACACACGATTCTAATATATTTGCATATGTACTTTGAAAGTGTAGAAGGGAAAAAATATCTGCGCATTATGCGCATGTACACTTTTGTTTGCATGTGTATGCTATTCGTGAACGTTCATTTGTCTATCTGTACACCTACATGCCTCTTATAAATGCACGTGTATATCTACCCACGCTCACACAGTATACTCCACACTGCCCTCTCTCCCTGACTATTATGCGCTCTCTCCCTATCCTTCCCTCTCTCCCTGACTATCCTGCCCTCTCTCCCTAACTCTCCCGCCGCAGGTAACGTTCCGCTCGAAGTACCTCAAGTCTGACGCGTACAAGAAGGCGTGCGTGGCGAGCAGGCCCGTCTTCACGGAGTTCGGCACGCACTCCTTCCCCGACCCCTGCAAGAACATCTTCTCGAGGATGTTCTCCAACTTCGTGAGTTTCATCGCTGTGTTCGTCTGTTTGCCTGGGCGTCTGTCTGCCTTCCTGTCTACCTGTCTGTATCTATGTGTATGCCTGTCTGTATGTATATATGCAATATGTAGATATGTATGTATGTAACTGTATACTAACACACACACACACACACACACACACACACATATACACACACATATACACACACACACACACACACACACACACACACACACACACACACACACACACACACACACACACACACACACACACACACACACACACACACACAGTATGAAAAGGAGAACCAGGGCTGTGGCGAACATCTTTATGTAACGTTTCGAAGATATCAAATTTCTATCAGACTAGAAATAATGAACAAAGAACAATTAGATTGAACACAAAAAACACGACAAATAGTTCACAGAATAACAAAGCGAATGGGTATCAGAAATGAACTAAAAAGAAAAGGACAAATATTTTAGTGATACAAACTATGGGTAAGGGTGAGAACATACCAATAAACAGGTGTGAAGTGTTCGTTACTGTGGTTGGGCTATACTGTTAACAGTTGAAAGGCTGTGTTGGTGTTTAACTCGGGTTTCATCTTTTGGATGTAAAGGGATTCCGAGATCAGAGGGCCGAGTCTGTTAGAAGTAGTGGACAAAATTTTGAAATCTTTGTGAGTGAATGGGTGGTCTTCTATATGTGAATGTTGCC
>NC_091576.1:9938956-9941456 GCF_042767895.1 Penaeus vannamei
AATAACAATAACAATAATAATCATAATGATAGAGATAATAATAATAACAATAATAATAATAATAAAAATGATCATAATAATAATAACAATAACAATAATAATAATAATAATAATAATAATAATGATAATAACAATAATAATAATAATAATAGCAATAATTCTTATTATTATCATTATTATTATTATTATTATTATTATTATCATTATCATCATTATGATAATAATTATGATACTAAAAATAGTAATAATAATTAATATCATAATAAAATCAATGATAATAGTAATGATAATAAAATGGTAATAAAATCAGTAATAAAAAATAATACTTATGATGACAACAATAGAGATCAAAATTAAGATGATGATGAAGATAATGATCATTATCCTCATTATTACTATCATTATCATTATCATTATCATACTATTATTATTATCATTATTATTGTTATTTTTATTATTATCATCATCATCACCATCATTTTTGCTATTATTCTTATTACTATTACCGTCATTATTATCATCAATATCAATTTATCGTTACCTTTATCATTATCATCAACGTTATCATTATGATCTGTATTATCATTACTCTCCGTGTCATTACTATTAACATCAAAATTGTTATTTTCATTATCACTATTAATTTTACTATTTCTATTGTCACTATTATTATCATTACTATCATTATCATCATTATTATTATCATTAATATTATCTTTATCATTATCATTATTATTATTATTATTTTCATCATAATCATTATAAGTACCAATATTATTATTATCATTATTATTATCATTATCATTATTATTACTAATATCATTATTATGTTTATCACCATTATAATCATTGTTATTACCATTATTATTATCATCATCATTATCATTATATTATCATTGGTATCATCATTATTATCATTATTCCTAGTACTATCTTCATCGTGTATGTTTTTAACATTAAAATCATCATCAACATCACCATTATCATTATCATCCTCAATATTATCATAACAATAATTGTGATTATAATGATAAGAATAAAAACAATAATAATAACGATATTTATAATGATAATAATTATTATGGTAATGATAAATATGTCAATAATAATAATAATAATAACAGTAATAATAATAACAATAATAATAATAATAATAATAATAATAATAGTAATAACAATAACAATAATAATAACGATAATAATAATAATAATAATAATAATAATAATAATAATAATAATAATAATAATAATAATAATAATAATAATAATAATAAAAGATAATAATAACAACAACAGTTATGATAATGATAATGATAATAATAATAACAATAATAATAGTAATAATAGTAATAATAATAATAATAACAATAATGACAATAATAATAAAAAAATAATAACAACAATAATAAAAAATAATAACACTACTAATAACAATGATATTGATAGTAATTATAAAGATAAAAATAATGACATTACCAATAATGATAATGATAATAATGATTAAAGCAATAATGATAATAATAAGTATAATAATGATAATGGTGATAATATTATCAATAATAGCCACTACTATAGTAATAATAATAAAATAATGAAAACAATAATATTGACAATAATGGTAACAAAAGTAACAACAATGATGATTATAATATCATCATTAATGATGAAAAAAATAATTGATAATAATATCATGTTATTACTATTAATCATGAAAGCGAGAACAACAACAACAATAATAATGATAATAGTAATAATAATAACTATAGTAGTAGTAGTAGAAGTAGTAGTAAGGATGATATTACTATACTACTATAACTACTACTAATGGTAATAATAATAGCAATAATAACAAGAATGATAATGATGATCATAATAATAACAGTAATTATAAATAACAATAACAGTAGTAGTAGTAGTAGTAATGATAACAATAATAATAATAATAATAATAATAATAATAATAATAATAATAATAATGATAATAACAATAATATTAAATAATAAGAATAAGACAACATTAATAATAATAAACAACTTAATAATGATCATCATCATCTCACTACTAACAATAGCGATAAGAACGATAATATAAACCATAATGACAATAAATACAACAACAATAATGATATCAATAAAAGTAGCAATAATGATCATCATTCAGAATAGAAATATTCAAATTATCATTACTATTATTATGATAATGTAAACCACTATAACGTATGTCAATATCATTATCATTAAAATCATTATTTAAATCATTTTTGCTGTTACTGAATTTTCGTTTGTAATTTATTTTATTATTATCACTTTCATGTTTTTTTTTCCTTATTATCATATATATTGTTGTCATTCAAAAGTATTATCATTATAATCATCATGATCTTTATCATAATCAAAGCTATGATCAAACTCATCGTTATCATTGTCATCACTCATGTCACCATCATCGTTATATATAAGAAGCACTGTAATCTGACGCTTGATTTCATGTCCTTCCCAC
>NC_091576.1:9951456-9973956 GCF_042767895.1 Penaeus vannamei
TATATATATATATATATATATATATATATATATATATATGATGCTAACGTGAGTACTTAACACAATATTAAGCAAAGAGCAAGAGGCAGCCCAAGGTCTCCAGTACACTGAGAAAAACAAAATCAAGGAGAAAAATAAATCAAGAATAGGCGCAGACCAGGTATGACCCCACCCCCCCCCCTCCCCCTCCCCCCCCCCCGAAATTGTCTGCTCGGGGCGTGGACGGGTGCCAACTTGGGTATTTTTGGGCATCCTCTCCCCACCTCCCCTCTTCCCTCCTCTCCTTCAGCCTCACATTTCTCTCCCCCCTCCCCTCCCCACCATCTCCCCCCCCCCTTGCCCTTCTCCCCCTCCCTCCCTTTCCCCCTTTCCTCTCTCTCTTTCCGTTCTCTCCTCCCCTCTTTCTCTCTCTCTCTCTCATTCTCTCTATCTATCTATCTGTCTATCGATCTACTGCTGCCTTTCTGAATCTTTCGGTGTTTCTGCCTCTCTCTTTATCTGAGCTTCTCTCTCCCTGCCTTAATCTTTCTGTCTCTCTTTCTGTCGCTCACTCACACACTTTCTCTCTCTCTCTATCTATCTATCTGTTATCTATCTTCTTTTATCTATCTCTCTCCCTTTCTCTCTCTCTCTCTCTCTCTCTCTCTCTCTCTCTCTCTCTCTCTCTCTCTCTCTCTCTCGTTTCTCTTCTCCCTCCCTTCCTCACTCTCTCTCTAGCTCTCTCTCTCTATCTATCTATCCCTTCTTCTTCTTCTTCTCTATCTCTCTCGTTTTTTCCCTCCTTCCTCACTCTCTCTTTAGCTCTGTATCTATCTATCCATCTCTCTCTCTCTCTCTCTCTCTCTCTCTCTCTCTCTCTCTCTCTCTCTCTCTCTCTCATCTCCCCTTCTCAATCTTTTTGTCCCTCGCCCAATATCGGTTTCCCTTTCTCATTCTCACTAACTTTCTCACTTGTCTTCTCTCTCTCTTTCTCTCTATATCTCTCTTTCTTCTCTCTCTCTCTCTCTCATCTCATTCTCTCTCTCTCTCTCTCTCTCTCTCTCTCTCTCTCTCTCTCTCTCTCTCTCTCTCTCTCTCTCTCTCTCTCTCTCTCTCTCTCTCTCTCTCTCTCTCTCTCTCTCTCTCTCTCTCATCTCTCTCTCACCTCTCTCTCTCACCTCTCTCTCTCCTCTCTCTCTCATCTCTCTTTCTCTCTCATCTCTCTCTCTCTCACTCATATCTCTCTCTCTCTCTCATATCTCTCTCTCTCTCTCATATCTCTCTCTCTCTCTCATATCTCTCTCTCTCATATCTCTTTCTCTCTCTCTCTCTCTCTCTCTCTCTATCTGTCTCTCTCTATCTCTCTGTGTCTCTCTCTCTCTCTCTTTTTTTCTCTCTGTCTCTAACTTTCTTGTATTCTCTCTCTCTCTCTCTCTCTCTCTCTCTGTCTCTCTCTCTCCCTCTATCTCTCTCTCTCTCTCTCTCTCTCTCTCTCTCTCTCTCTTCACTGTCTTCATTTTTGTAAATTTGCCATATATATTTTTTTTACTTTGAAAATAAGATAACATCAATATTAATAAGAAAGATGAAAATAAAGATAATAACAACAATAATAATAATGATAACAACAAAAAATAATAACAGTAATAATAACAACAACAAATAAAACAACAAATAATAATAATAATAGTAATAATAATTGTAATCATAACAATGATGATAATAATAGATAATGATGATGCTGATAATAATAACGAAAACAGTAATGATAATAAATACAATTATAATATTGATGGGAATATGAACAATAAGAATGATGGTAATATTAACAACAAAAGTAATAATAATAACAACAATTATCATCAATATCATTATTATTATCATAGTTGCTATCATTATCATCATCATTATCATAATAACAACAATAAAAAAATAATGATAATAGTGATGGTGATTATTGATGATAATAATAATGATAACAACAACAACAATCATACTAACAGCAACAATAATAATAAAGTAATAAAAAGTAAGGATGGCAACAATAACAAAAAAGCAACATAATGTAAAAAGAAATAATGTCAATTTCTAACGTATCTAGCATCAGTGATAAAAAGTACGATACACAGCATAGTTAATGATGGTAAGGACGGTACTCTCTTTGCGGTAATAATAAGTTTGATACATAGCCATATGGTAAGAGGAAATACGGTCCACAACCCCATGGAAACACTTGTGGTACAGACTTGGTAAAAGATACAATGCATAACCCATGGCAACAAGTGCGTCACAGACTTGGCACCGAATACAGAACGCAACCCCATGGCAACAAAAGGCATGGCACAGACTTGGCAACGAGTGCCATACACGACCTCACGCAACAAGAAAGGTAAACAACCGTATGGCAACAAGAAGTACGGCAGCACGTACAGCACGCAGCACTACTCACGGAAGGCGGCCTGGATGAGGCGCTTGTACATCTCCACCGACGCCTTCCGGTGCACCATGCGGTGGGTGATGGCCTGGTACTTCCGCCGGAACTCCTGCTCGCTGGCGGTGGACTCGGTCGATCCGCGGCGCCCTGGCAGAACGGGAGCGGGTGAGCGTGGTGGCATTGCGAGCTGCAAAGGTTCTGGGTGGCTGCAGGAGAGTTGCAGGGGCATTGGGGTCGTGGCAGGGGTTCTGGGTGGCTGCAGGAGAGTTGCAGGGGCATTGGGGTCGTGGCAGGGGTTCTGGGTGGCTGCAGGAGAGTTGCAGGGGCATTGGGGTCGTGGCAGGGGTTCTGGGTGGCTGCAGGAGAGTTGCAGGGGCATTGGGGTCGTGGCAGGGGTTCTGGGTGGCTGCAGGAGAGTTGCAGGGGCATTGGGGTCGTGGCAGGGGTTCTGGGTGGCTGCAGGAGAGTTGCAGGGGCATTGGGTCGTGGCAGGGGTTCTGGGTGACTGCGGGAGACTTGCAGGGGCATTGGGGTCGTGGCAGGGGTTCTGGGTGGCTGCAGGAGAGTTGCAGGGGCATTGGGGTCGTGGCAGGGGTTCTGGGTGGCTGCGGGAGAGTTGCAGGGGGATGGGGGGCGTGGCAGGGGTTGTGGGTGGCTGCGGGAGAGTTGCAGGGGCATTGGGGTCGTGGCAGGGGTGCTGGGGGGCTGCAGGAGAGTTGCAGGGGCATGGGGGCCGTGGCAGGGGTTCTGGGTGGCTGCAGGAGAGTTGCAGGGGCATTGGGGTCGTGGCAGGGGTTCTGGGTGGCTGCAGGAGAGTTGCAGGGGCATTGGGGTCGTGGCAGGGGTTCTGGGTGGCTGCAGGAGAGTTGCAGGGGCATTTGGGTCGTGGCAGGGGTTCTGGGAGGCTGCGGGTGAGGTGCAGGGGCATTGGGGTCGTGGCAGGGGTTCTGGGTGGCTGCAGGAGAGTTGCACGGGCATTGGGGTCGTGGCAGGGGTTCTGGGTGGCTGCAGGAGAGTTGCAGGGGCATTGCGGTCGTGGCAGGGGTTCTGGGTGGCTGCGGGAGAGTTGCAGGGGCAATGAGGTCCTGTCAGGGGTTCTCGGTGGCTGCAGGAGAGTTGCAGGGGCATTGGGGACGTGGCAGGGGTTCTGGGTGGCTGCGGGAGAGTTGCAGGGGCATTGGGGTCGTGGCAGGGGTTCTGGGTGGCTGCGGGAGAGTTGCAGGGACATTGGGGTCGTGGCAGGGGTTCTGGGTGGCTGCAGGAGAGTTGCAGGGGCATTGGGGTCGTGGCAGGGGTTCTGGGTGGCTGCGAGGGATATGGGGTGATTCTGAGTGGTTGCAGGAGTGTTGGGTGGTTGCGGGGGGCTTGTAGGGGTCAGTTAAAGGAGGTTGAAGATGGCTGTGAGGGATCGGTGTGACTCAACAGTGCTTGTGTGGTTGTAGACGTGATGTGGAATAGTAAATGTTGTGTCGGTCAAGAAGCAGTGATTTTGTGACCATGAGATGGCGGAGATTGTGTTACTGTGGAACTAGAGTGCGTCTATAAGACTTATTATAATCATAAAGTGATTGCGACACATCAGTCCTTAAATACATTATATACGTGAGATAGATTTATTTCCAGGAGTAATATACATAATGAAAAAGACTAGCAGAAGTTGTTCGTTTTTTCATAGCAAAGTTAGACATGTAAATATACTCTGGCCAACAGAAAACAGGAAATTCACAACATTGTGTCCTGCATTAAAATAACCCAGCTCTACTGGTATTTACTTTTAATAAAGAATATTACTTTACGTTCGATTTTTTCCCTCCTTGACTATATAAGTAACTTAGTCTCTGTCTTTTTATCCTCTTTTTTCGACATAACGTAATTCCTAACAATGCATCATCGAAACAAATGAAAGCTTTCATTTCCGTTCTAAAAACAATCTAATGCCCTGAAAGTTCACCATTTTAATACAGGAACAGCACTGGGAAAGCCAGATATAAATCCTTATTGAAAGGACTGTGACGCGAGTCCGGCCGTCCGTCTTTTCTGGGACTTTCCGCAGGTGGTCGGGAATGGTCCTCGGACGGGCTTAAAAATAGGTTTTCGGCACCACGCGCGACTCGACTGCAAAATCAACGCGATTCTCTTTTCGGTATAATCTGGCTGGCACAAAAAAAAAAAAAAAAAAATAGATATAAGGACATGGCGGTGGATCTTATTTCTGGGGAAGAAAATTTGGTCCGCAGTGTAGCGTGGCCAATTACAAGTAAATGTTGTGTATCTATATATCTATTTATCTCTCTCTCTCTCTCTCTCTCTCTCGCGCGCGCGCGCACACACACACAGACACGTACGCAGACTCTCTCTGTCTGTCTGTCTGTCTGTCTGTCTGTCTCTCTCTCTCTCTCTCTCTCTCTCTTTCTATATATATATATATATATATATATATATATATATATATATATATATATATATAATACATATAGGCGCACACACACACACACACACACACACACACACACACACACACACACACACACACACACACACACACACACACACACACACATGTATGTATGTATGTGTATATATATATATATATATATATATATATATATATATATATATATATATATATATATATATATATATCTATATATATATATGTGTGTATATATATATATATATATATATATATATATATATATATATATATATATATATATATATATATATATATATATATATATAAACGTGTCTGTGTGCGTGTGCGAGAAAGCGAGAGAGCGAGAGAGAGAGAGAAAAAATATATTCTTAACGCAACAACCTTCATTCAGCAAAATAACATGAAGAGCTGTTTTGATACACATTCTTTCCGGGGAAAATATAAAACGAGGCTTTTGGAACCTCCGCCGCATCCGTGGCTTTGATCTCCTTCCCAGAACGAGACTCATGACAGCCGTCGCCACGATGGTGCCAATGCAATCATTCCATCACGAAGGAAGGAAAACCGAGACATTTTACCAATAGTGACTTAAAAAAAATCTTCGGCAACGCGAAACCTGTCTAAAAAGTCTTTGGTAATTTCTTTTCCATCGTGAAAAGTATTATATTGTCCCTTGACAGTAAAGAACAACTGAACTGTAACTTTAGTAACAGCATCGATTTCGTCCCCCACTGCAGGAGTGTGAACAAAAGCATTCATTGTTTATCTCGAAATAAAAGCTTTCCAAACACCTTTTCAGTGGATAGCAAGTAAAGGCTGATGCGCATTGTAATCCGTATAAAAGTAATGATCATAACAAGAACGATTTACTATTTTGAACTTGGACTTGTAACTCGGTGCTATACCTTTATTTAGACATCGCAGGGGTAGGACTTCAGAAATAACTGATCAGTTCAACAAAACATTCAAGGTCACTGAAACAGGAACCACTCTGCTGGAACGCTAATGGCTGAATAAACCTTGTTGCTTCATATTATTTTCATCCCATAAAGAAAACAACAGCTGCACTTTTGGCACTGCATTCTGAAATATCTTTGGGTGAAGAACAAGGAAAATAAGCTGTTTAACTGGGGGTCTTTCACGGAAGCATACGAGTCCTTGTGAAATTGTTGCTCTCCAAAGGTCAAGTACTACTATCGAGTTTGTTTTTACTTAACTCATTTACTCTTACCACGCTCCGTTTCCTTTGCTTTGTTAGCAAATCGGAATGCTCCATCACTTGCTCGGCCAGATACTTCAACCCGGAGCACTGCAGTTCTCGGCCTTCCCTTAGGCATTCGCCTCCCTTGTTTAAAACGTTAAATAGACATAAATAAAATACTGTAAACACGCATGAGCCTCATGACGCTTCGAGTCAGTTCATTCGCTTCTTTAGACAGTCATATCAGAATGGTTTGGCTTTCTGGAGAATCTAATTCTATATTACAAATGAATGTTTTCTCTTTTTCTTGTTTCACAAAGAAAAGCCTTTTTCTGGCTCCCACAAATGAAAGAAACAAAGAAAAAAAGACCTACCCCTTTCCTCCACTGCTTCCGTCGCCTCGCTCTCGGCCTGGGTCTCGTCCTCCTGCTTGAGCGGCGGGTCGGCGGCGCCCTCGAAGCCCGGGATCCTCAGGTCTGGAGACCCGGATGTTGGCCGTCCTTCGTCGCGCTGCCAGACCTGGAGGGGGGGGGGGAGGGGGAAGTCAGGTTGTTGATTTCCTTTCTCTCCGTATTATTGCAATTGCTGGAAGTGCTGGGCTCGTTATCTTTATCATTTCCAGTAGTCATCATCATCGATTTTATATATTTACGTTTGATCATTGATATTCGCTGGAAGAGTCTAAATTGCTGAGGTGATTTCCAGTTACTCATGCACATACATTACGGCAAATACAACTATACACACACGTAGCCACTATCGCATACATACAAGTCCATACACACACACACAGACGTACAAACAAACACTAACTCCCACACAAACACACACCCAAACAAGCAACTGCACCCACAGAGTAACCCAAACGGATTCAGACAAACCCACACCTTGGCTTCCTCATGGGGCGCGACGTACACCCACGAGAAGGCTCTGTAGGCGTCCATGTACACGCCCATCTCGTCGTCGTCGCTGTCGTGTCTGGGCGCGTCTCCCACTTCCAGGCTGATGGGCGTGACCCTGGCGGAGAGCGGGGGGAGGGGGGGGAAGGCAAGAAGATTTAATTATGTCTCCAGATCGTCTAGATTCATAATGATAATGTTGATGATAATAATAATAGTGATATTGATAATGAATACGATATTCATATAATGATAGTGGTTATTGTAATCATTAATATTCTCTGTTATTTACTTTATTACTATTATCATTATTCTTATTGTTCTCCTAGTGAACACGTTTACTACACCTGGCAATTATTATCGTCATTATCATTATCAGTTTCATTATCACCTATTTATCTATACCATCATCATTATCATTTACATTTTCTAAACTACTATTCAAGATAGTGCCATTGTTGTCTGTATAATCAAATATATTGTCCAAATGATTATTATCAGCATAGTATCAACACTACCATCAATATTATCTAGAGCAACAGAATGATTATCTTCATTATTAACAGGTGCATTGTCCTCGTGCATGCCTGCACTCAAAGCCCACTGGGACCTCGTGGCTTACCCCCAGTCCCTCGAGAACGAGTTCCTCTCTTCGGACTTGGCACGATGACTGACTCCTCTGACTCGAGAAGGCTCCCTGTCAGACAGTCTGCGCTCCACAGTGATCGTGTGTCCTGCAGGAGGCGAGGGTCTGAGGGTACCCTCCCTGGACGCTGGTCTCTCTCCGCACTGCACACACAGGCTCCCCCTGGAGTCTTCTTCTAGTTGTTCTCTGCTGCCACTTAGAAACACGTTGTCAGACCCTGGACTCAGCGATCTCAAGGACTCTGCACTCTTCCTCGCATCCTTCAGGGGAGCGATAGTGAGGAGCTTGTTTTCTGGCAGCTGTAGAGGTCTCTCTCTTGAGGTGGGACTCTGACTGCCTGCCCTTAGGTAGCCTGTTACAGGTCCTTTGGGCTTCAGGTGGTCCTGACTCTCTACATTCCGTGTGAGGATTTCAGCGGAGTGTCGCTTTTGAACATCTGTAACTTCATGTGTGGAGCCGATGGATATTTCGCTAAGCCTTTTCTTCGGATCACTTCCCGATGTGTGGACGCCGGCAGGAGGGTGGCGCAAGTGCACTTCCTGGGAATGCATTCGAGAGATTTCGGTTCTGCTGGGGACAGTTTCGCGAACTGGACTTGGCTGCTTTGTTTCTGTCTTCCCTGGACTTTGACGCAATTGCTTGGGTGGGCTTCCTCTTATTTCTTCATGATCTTTAGAGGTCTCTATCGTTTTCCCTGGACTTTGTTTTTCACTTGCCTGCTTTGCTGTGAGGTCGCTGTCAGCGCCTGGGCTTCCAAATTTCTTTCCGCTGGCTTCTTTTGCCCTTTTCCCCGGACTCCGAGCTTTTGGTGGATGCCGAGGTAGATCAGAGCAGGATTCATCAGATGTATCAAAATCCAATGCTCTTTCGGGAGTTCCTGGAGTCCGAATAGGTGTCCAGTCTTCTAGTCTAAATCCTTCATGCATTGCAGGACTCCTTACCATTCCTTGTGGAGTAACTTCATCAGATTTACGTTTAGCTTTGTCATATTTTGCAGGAACTTGTTTTGTTTCACTTACTTTATCTTTTGCCTGAGGACTTTCGGGTTTCACCTTGGCTTGGAGGTCTTCAACACTGGCAAGGTCGATTTTTACAGACTTCTTGGGTTTATCAAACACTTTTAGTTTCTTTTCTACTTCCCCAGTCTTGAGGTTGTCAGGCACAGGCCAGTTTGGAGCCTCTCCAAACATTGTAACACCTGGAGGAAAGTCCAGTTTCATTGTCTGTTTTGCCTTTTCTCTCTCTTCTTCTGACCAAGATTGCTGGTTCTGTCCCTTTACTTCTGACAACTCCCCTTGCTCATTATCTTCAAAATACTTTGAATATCTTCTATTGTCGTCCTTAGCTACTTTACCACCACCAGAGTATCTCTTTTTGATTGCTCCTGTCTTGCTCTCCTCAACAGGCTTTTCTCTCCTTTTCACTGTGATTTCGACTTGAATTTCTGGAAATTGTGGAGGTGTTTCATCTTGAGGAGTCTCTTCGTCTGGCTCTTCTGCCTGAGCAGAGGTCTCTCGCGCTGGAGAGAGCCTCTCAGGTTTTGGTGGTATTTCTGGTTTAGGTAAAAATGATGGCTTTGGAGGTACCTCTGGCTTCGTTTTGACTTCAGGGAAGATCTTTTCTGATTCTTCACCTATAGAATGCTCAATATAATAGCTGGCTGAGGTGGTGGTGTCGCCATCAGGAGATGTGAGGTCCTGAGCCGTCTCAAAGTCACTAGTAACACTTAGGCCTTCAGTGATATCACTAATTTCTTGTGTCTCAAGTAGATCTCCTAACACCTCGCTGGCTTCAGGGCTAAGTATTTTGGGCGTTAAAGCTTCATCCTCATAGATGTCATCCATCTCTGGAGGAGAGGACACATGCCTTTCCTCATAGTAATAGCTCCTTCGAGCTTCCTGGCCATTCATGCTGTTTTCTGTGGCAGTAATGTAGTCTTCGGAGGTTTCTGACTGATCTGTCTGGTGCGAGTCTGTGCGTGACAGGTCAGACTTGGAGGTAATAGTATTGGTTGTGCCTGATACCGGGCTCCTTGACGTTTCTTGTTCAGTGAAATGACTGCTGGAGGAATCTGACTCGGGTGATGCAAGCTTCCTCAGATCATCTCGAAAATCCGAGGATTTGATAATGAATTGGTGTGGAATATCCCCAGCTCTCATTCCCTGTACTAAGCGCGCCATTATATTCTCTTCGATCACAATGTCTCCTTCAAATTCGCCTTCCTCCAACGCCTCCGACTTTATTGTCATGGAGTCTCCACTTCGGATGGAAGTGAAGTCACTGTCAGTGGAGCTGGCAATGGCCTTGTCCACTTCACTTGATGTGGTGCTAGTGGAGACCACGTCATGGGAACCCTCTGATATGACGTTTTCACTGATGCTTGTTGGCTCGTCCTCAATAGATGAAAGAGTGGTAATGCTGTGGACCTTGCCTGACATGCGCAGCCGAGGGAGCTCATCGTCCATGTCCTCCTCGAAGCTGCCGGAAGCAGGGAGGCTCTTGTGGCGAGTGGAGGGCGTGGTGGCTGCAGAGGAGTGGTCAGTCAGATGGAAGCTTCCGTTCTCCGAATCCGAAGTGATGACCTGTGACGAGGCTGCCAAGGCCCGCTGGACCACCGTAACCTGACTTTCGCTCATGGACTCCTCAAAGTGGTCACCGAACTCAACTGGACTCACAAGGTCATTGGAGGTGCCAGTAAAGGGTAAGGGCGAGCCTTCCCTCATGAGCAGGCCCTCGGGGATGCCACCACTCTCAAACATGGAGGTTCCACTCTCCCCAAGGGAGTCGGAGGACAGAGCGGCCAGCTGACTCAGGAGGTGCTCCTCCGTCCGGAACTCATTGGGGTCAAAGGTCTTTAGGTCGGAGTCGGTGGACACTTGGGACATCTTCCTCTCAGGGGAGAGGGAGGTTGGTAGGATCTCCTTGTGGAACATATTCTCGTGGAATTCCTCTTCCTCTTCCTCCAGGAGCGAAGGATGACTGAAGATTCTGCTGCGAGAGAGATCGCGGGAACATTCGTCGACACACTGGGGTTCAATAACCTCTTCCTCGTTACCACTAAAGCCATTGATGTCCACCTCCAGGTAGCCCGAGGCCATGCTTAGGGCCCTCCGCCGCTCGGAAAGAATCTCGCCCTCCGACAGCGTCTTCTGCAGTCTCCGGCGCGGCTTCCTCGGCGACGAATCAATGAAGATCTCGTGGTAATTCTGTCGGAACTTGAGCGGCGGAGGCGGCGCCGGGCCGTCCTCGAGGGGAATCTCGTCGTAAGGGGAAAACCTCGGAGGGCAAGGCGGAGGCCCCTCCGACGCGGCTCTGGAGGGCAGGGGAGGCTCGATAAAGTCGTCAAGGTCGTAGATCTCGTACTCAAGACCTTCGTAGTGCGCCGCCTCCGAGAAGCTCTTGATCAGCTTCCGGCGGACGCCGTTGCCGTTGGTCTGCGCGCCTTGGGACACCATCTCAGCCTGCAGACACGCCAAATCAGGACACGGCTTGTGCTCAACGTCAGTGCACACATATGCGTGTGTGTGTGTGTGTGTGTGTCCAGTGTATGTAAATATGAATGGATCTGTTTGTATTAATATTGTTCTTGAAATATATGCTTCATGCAAAGACACTGCTCCAAATATTTCGCTGTATCTCTCACTATATCTATATAAAGACAGCTAAAGTCGTTGAAAATATAAATCAAAAGTGCCACTAACTAGCTCCACATGAAAATGCGATGAAAAACACTATTTGACTAATACTTGATACTTAATTAAAACAGGATAAAGTTTATTACTATTTATGCCATAGTAATGATGACGATCGTTGGAAAAGGAAAACGAAAATATTTAATCTTACTGTACTTCACGTAATTATGATTAACATTATAATTATCATAAAATAGATAACCATTACAATCTTACCTATTATCATTATTGTTATTGTTAATATTAGCATCATGTTTAAGACCATTATTGTTGTTTTTGTTATTACTCTCATCATCATTACTATTACTACCATCCTTATTATTAGTAGCAGTAGTAGTATCAAAATTAATATTAGCAATATTAGTATTGATGATATCATTATCATTATAACTTCTCAAATAATGATCACCTTCGTCTATCATAATTCTATCATGTATCACTTACCAATATTATTAACCATCATCATCGTCATCATTACTATCGCCATTATTATTACATCCGCCAAGGTTATGGTTTTGATAGCGTTAATTAGTCTCTTGGTAAGTTAGTTAACAGGATAACGCGAAAAGTTATAAACAGAGGTGCGTCTGAGCCCAATTTAGATGCCATTAAATTCCGGATTCAGGGATTTTTAAAATGATTCATGAGCATCGCGAGGGAAACACGAACGCCGTCCGTGTGCTTGAGGTTGAGGTGATTTTGATGTAATCCTCCAAGTGAGAATCAGTGACCCTATTACCTTGGCGGAGGTATGCGCTCTCTGAGTGCTTCGTTACGTTTGTTATTATTATCATTATTACCATTACCATTATCATCATTAGTTGTATTAGTAGTAGTATCATTAACATTATTATCATTATCACCATCATTACATTTATCAATATTTTCATGGTTGTGAATACTAGTTACTATTACTAATACCATTATTACCATTATCATCATTTTCATGTGATGCAAATTAACATGATTATCATACCTATCAGTAATTATTACTATTACTATTATTATTATTATTATTATTATTATTATTATTATTATTATTATTATTATTATTATTATTATTATTATTATTATTGCTATTATCATTATTATTATTATTATCATCATTATCATTATTGATATAATTATCATTATCTGTAATGATAATAGTAATAGTAGTAGCAGTGTTATTATTATTGTTTTTTATCATCATTCATAATTATTATCATTATTATTATCATCTTTATCATTGTTAGTGTTATGATCAATATCGTTCATTACAATTACCTTTTTTATCATTTTATTACTATCATTGTCATTATTATCACTGTTGTTATAAAAATGATAATTAATATCATCACCATCATCATCATCATTATTATCATTATCATCATCATCATTATTATCATTATCATCATCATCATTATCATCATTATCATTATTATTATGAATACCATTATTATTATTATAACCATTATCATTATCATCATTTTGTTATTATCATTATTATCATTATTATTATTATTATTATTATTATTATTATTATTATTATTATTATTATTATTATTATTATCATTATTATTATTATTATTATCATTATTATTATTACTATTATTATCATTATCATTATTGTTATTATTATTATTATTATTATTATTATTATTGTTATTATTATTATTATTATTATTATTATTATTATTATTATGATCATGATTATCATGATTATCATTATCATCATTATTATTATTACTATTATTATCATTATCATTACTGTTATTATTATCATTATCATTACTATCATTATTATCATTATCATCGTTACCATTAATATCTGAATTATTAACATTAGTATTATTTTTATTATTATCTAAAATTTTCTTTACAATTGTAATTCCATTCTCATCATTATCACCATTATTAACATTATCATCAAGATCATCATTATTGATATCAGTTATTGTTGTAGACATTCATTATTTTATCATTAGTAGTATCACTATATTCATCGTCATTAGCCATATCAATATTATCCTTAAGATTACTTTTTCCTCATTATTTACATTATTTTTAACTAAAATTTATATTAGCATCTTTATTATCATTGTCATATTCAACATCAATATTATTACAATTAAAACAAAACAAATTTCATTATTATCACCATTATGATCGTTAAAAATATATTTTTTTATATCAAGATAATTATTAATAGTATTTGTATTGTGAATAAAAGTATCATTATTAATAATACATTATTATCATTACATTATGTAATCCAAGTAACATGATAAAGCAATTCTAATAACAAATATCTAAAACAACACCGGTGATAATAACAACAAAACCAATTAAAACACACACAAACACACACACACAAAACTAAAATAAAAAGAAAAAGAAAAGAAAAAAAAGTCCAAATCGCCTAAGACTACATCCACTCTCACAACCAACAAACAGCGACGGCGAAAACAGCTGATCGGAACGCCCGCGCTCCCCCCGTCCCACCTTTTCGCTGCGGGGACTCAGCGCCAGCGTGGGCAGCGACTTCCTCCCCGCGCCGGCGTCGGTCTGCGTGGCCTGCGTCCGCATGCTCGAGCGCTTCAACTTCTCTGCCGGAGGGGGGTGAGGGGGGTGAGAGTCAGGCCGGGGGGAGGGGGAGGTGAGGGGGAGGTGAGGGAAGGGGAGGGGGAGGGAGGGGGAGGGGTAGGTACGTGAGGGAGAGGGGGGAGGGGGAGGGAGGTGAGGGGGGTGAGAGTCAGGCCGGGGGAAGGGGGGAGGGAGGTGAGGGAAGGGGAGGGGGAGGGAGGTGAGGGAAGGGGAGGGGGAGGGAGGTGAGGGGGGTGAGAGTCAGGCCGGGGGGAGGGGGGAGGGAGGTGAGGGAAGGGGAGGGGGAGGGGGAGGGAGGTGAGGGGGGTGAGAGTCAGGCCGGGGGAGGGGGGAGGCGGAGGGGGGTGAGAGTCAGGCCGGGGGAGGGGGGAGGTGAGGGGGGTGAGAGTCTGGCAGGGGGAGGGAGAGGGGGAGGGGGGTGAGAGTCAGGCAGGGGGAGGGGGGGTGAGAGTCAGGCCGGGGGAGGGGGAAGGGGAGGGGGGTGAGAGACAGGCCGGGGGAGAGGTGAGGGGGGTGAGAGTCAGGCCGGGGAAGGGGGGTGAGGGGGGAGGGGGTGAGAGTCAGTTCGGGGGAGGGGGAGGGGGAGGGAGGTGAAGGGCAGGGGGAGGGGGAGGGAGGTGAGGGGGTGAGAGTCAGGCCGGGGAGGGGGAGGGGGAGGGGAGGGAGGTGAGGGGGTGAGAGGCCGGGAAAGGGGGGAGGGGAAGGGAGGTGAGGGGGGTGAGAGGCCGGGAACGGGGGGAGGGGGAGGGAGGTGAGGGGGGGTGAGAGGCCAAGGGAGGGGGGGTGAGGGGGTGTGAGAGTCAGGCCGGGGAAGGGGGGAGGGTGAGGGGGGTGTGAGTCAGGCCGGGGAAGGGGGGAGGGAGGTGAGGGGGGGTGAGAGGCCAGGGGAGGGGGGGAGGGGGGGAGAGTCAGGCCGGGGAAGGGGGGAGGGTGAGGGGGGTGTGAGTCAGGCCGGGGAAGGGGGGAGGGGGAGGGTTGGTGGTGGGAGAGACGGGGGTTGTTACGTGGGGGAGAGGGGAAAGATTGTTAGTTGGGGAGACGGGGGGGTTAGGTAGGGGAGAGAGGAGGGGGTTGTTAGTGGGGGAGGGGAGAGGGGTTGTTAGTGAGGTGGGGAGAGGGGGTTTTGTTAGGTGGCAGAGACGGGGGGAGAGTTGTTAGTTGGGTGGGGAGAGGAGGTGAAACCCTTCGTTAGTTGGGATGGAGGAAGGGGGAGGGTGCTTGGTTAGCTGTGAGAGGGGTTTGTTAGTTGGAAGGGGAGGGGGCCTTGTTAGCAGGGAGCGAGAGGGGGAACTTTGGTAGCTGAGGGTGGGAGGGGGGTCTCGTTAGCTGGGAGAGGGGAGATGGGTGGGGATCGGGGAGGGGAGTGAGAGGGGGAGTTGCTAGTAGGGAGTGAGAGGGGGAGATGTTAGTGGGGAATGGAAGGCAAAGCCGACTAGCGGGGGTGGGAGGGACTGGCTGTTTGGCGGGTCGTAAGAGGGAGTTGCAGGCGAGGAGATTTTGTTAGCAGGGAGTTGTAGAGGGTTGTCAGCAGAGAGAGAAAGAGGGAAGGAAGGGTTTGTTAGCAGGGGGAGAGAGGCAGAGAGGCGTGCTCATGGGCGGCTGGGGCAATGTGGAATGGAAGCTCCGCAGGGCTGGCGAAAAGCACGGAGTGGTGGCGAAGGCAGTGGCCTACGGCAAGGTCTTTCCGTTTCTCCCATTCGCGCCCTTTTCGCTTCTTTTGTCTTTTTTTCTTTTTTCTTTTTTTTTTTGTATTTCCCCCCTGTATGTTCTTTTGTTTTTACTCCAATATTCTTCTTCCTTCTGACCCTTTCTTCTTGTTTATCCCTTATTGCCTGTTTTCTTATCCGCTTCGTCTTATAGTGGTCATCTTTACATTTATCACAATGTTTGCCATTATTATTGCTACCAATATTATCACCCAGCTACTTCCTCCCTACTATCTATTCAGAAATGTCCGTAACTATGTCTGTCCCGTCATTTCATCATTTCACACCCTCACTGAATATGCTTCCAGCAACATCTACTGTGACTAAAACAGCTATGTCAACAGCCATAATAAACTGTTGATCTAAATCTAGCCTTTATCCTAAATACCTAAGGGGCTATTTAACATCAGCATGCCAATACACATACCAGCATAAGCTCTTCTAACCTAATAGTTTCACAGTCTAAGTGTATTACTTCAAGATCAGCACCTAGCAAAGGTCACGGTCAGTTTTGTCGTCTTGCGAGAGAGTAGGCTCGTCATCCCTCAAGAGAAGGTCGTTTTAGGCCGAGACACAGAGGTGTTGGTTGGGCAACGCGAGTATTAATTTATACATTGTTAGTCCTACCTCTTTAGTAAAATACAAAGCACACACTCCAGGAAGGTGTTATTACGGGCAGCCACAACACGGTCAGCTGGTGAGGTCAGGTCAGGTCAGGTCGAGGCAGGGTCTCGGGTACTGACCTTGCATCACCTCAGCCCCTGGCGGAACCGAAGTGCGGCTGGACTGGACATCGAGATCATTCTTGGACTCGACTTCGAGTTCTGAGGAAGCGACTCCTTTCTTTTTCGGGCCAGAAACCTTCAGCTCCGCTCCATGACCCTTTCGACGGGTGACCGGGGAGTGCGGAGGCGGAGGAGGGGGGGTGGTGAGGCAGGGGGGAGGAGTGAGAGATGGAGGCGGAGGAGGAGGACAACCATCGCCCTCAACGCGGACACCGGTAAAAGTTTTGCTTTTCCCTTGTGCTTCTTCTTCCCTTCCCCTCCCACTCCCTAGGAAGTGGAGGGAGTCATTGCACTCTCCTTCGGACACGTCCCCTTCCCCAAGAAACTCGCCGTCGTTGTAGTCCTCAAAGACCTGTCTGAAGATGCGGTCGACGGTTTGCATCTCCTCGATGCCTTCGTCCTCCCGGAGCAGAAGGTATTCCTCAAACGCATTCTGTTCCCCGCCTCCTTCTCCTCCTTCCTCACTCTCCATCTCGTAACGGCTCGATCCTTCTCCCTCTTCCTCATAGTATGACGTGTCCTCCTCCGTCTCGAGGGCATCAGACTCTGTCAAGAAGTCCTCCTCCACGGCCAAGGTTGCGCCTGCTTCTCCTGCCTTGACCTCTGGCAGAGGATTCCTCTCAGCGACTCGACTTGCGTCGCCCGCGCGTTTTTCACCTCTATTGTCTTTCCCTTCATTCACCTCTCCCTTCTTCCCTTCACCCCACTCATCAAGGCCCTCCTCTTCCACTTCCTCCGCCCATCGTCGAGTTGGAGGATGTGCTGAAGACTTTGATTCTTGATCAGCTGCTCTACTTTCTCCTTCTTGAACTCCCATTTTGCTTGCTTCTTTTATTTCTGTTTGCGGTACTTTCTCTTTCCCAGCTTTATTCTTTCTTTGCCTCGGCCGTTTCTTCTTCTTATCTTCGCCCTTCAGACTCACATTTTCTATATCAGTAACATGCGTCTCTTCACCTTCTTTCTTGTTTGCATCAATACCATCTTTCACTTTTTTCCTCTTTGATCTTCGCGTTTTCTTTTTCTTTGCCTCTTCCCCCTCTTTGCTACTAACATCTTTCCCGTCATCCCCCTGATCGTCTGTTCGCCGCGAGGCGCTGGGGCTCCGGTCAGCGCCATCCGCTTCTCCTCTCACGCCCGCGCCCTCTCTTGGCCTTCCCCTTTGCACCGGTTTCTGGGGCGGCCGGTAAGTGATCACGATACACTCGTCGTCGTCCTCGGCAAAGGTGTCCCTTGACCCCTCTGTCAGGTTGAGTGGCAGCAAGTCGCCCTCTTCCTTCCTGTTTGAGGTTGTTTCCGACCTTTCTTCCCAATCTTCGTTGTCAGTTAACTCAGGGTCTGCTAAAGTCTCTTCTGTCACTTCTTTGCCATCCAAAATATCTCTGGCTTCTTCTTTTCCTGTTATTTTCAACTGCTCTCCGTCGTCCTCGTCTGCCATGCATGATTCGCTCTTTTCTAATTCATCAATAGTCTCTACTTCCATTTTTGCTTTTGTAGCTTTCATTTTTGCCTCACCTTCATCACTATGATCCTCGTTTATTGTCTTTTTCTTTGTGTCCTCCTCTTGTATATTTTCTACCTCTCTCTCCGCGTCTTTATTAGTTTTAAACTGTGTCATATCATCATTTTCATTCTCATCCTCTTCCTTGGTAGAAACATTAACTTCTGAACTTTCTTCAAATTCTGGTTCTTGTTTCCCCATTCCTTCACTTCCCATTAGCGACTGAACTTCTTGTTCTACTCCTAGTTCTACTTTTGTTTCTTCCCCTTCTTTGTCCTTTATTTTCGCTTCGCACTCTAGTTCCCCCTGTGGGTGGGAGTTCATTTCTAGGCCATCACTCTTTGTCTCTGCCTCTGGTTCAGAAAAGTTAGCAATGGGTACTACTGCATTGGTTTCCGCCCCATCTTCTCTCATGGCCGCTGGTTTGTCTGCAATTCGGGTGGAAATCTGCACCTCAGATTCAGTACATGCTTCTTCCAAATGAACAGGTGAAGCACTGTTTTTATTGTCGCGTTTCATGTCCCCGACAACTGGCTTCCCTCCAGAAGGCCTGTTATCTTTAGCAGAAACTGCATTCCCATCAGCTGCTTCTTTGACAACTGGTCCTGGTGAAGCAGCTGGGTCTGTTATTCTGACTTGGGCATCGTCGGTCAAAGAAAAGTCTCCCTTCTCGTGCCTTGACCTTTTCTCGCTGAATTTCTGTCGAGGTGTTAAGACTCTTCTTCCTCTAGTTCCTCTCCTTCCTTCGTCCATTTCCCGTGTCCCTTTGGCTTCCCTCTCTGGCGCATCGCCTTGCCCTTCTGTGTGGCTGGCCGCCTTTTCTTCATTTGGTATTTTCCGTTCTTTATCCTCCACTACAGCTTTCATTCCACTTTTCTCTTTTAACATTTCGCCTTCGCCTGGTTTTTGTACCTCGGCTTCATTTT
Organism: Penaeus vannamei; assembly: GCF_042767895.1. Taxonomy (NCBI): domain Eukaryota; kingdom Metazoa; phylum Arthropoda; class Malacostraca; order Decapoda; family Penaeidae; genus Penaeus; species Penaeus vannamei. Next base: position 9,970,246 of record NC_091576.1, read on the forward strand.
TTTCTTCGTTTTCTTCATTTTTTCCAATTTCTCCGCCTTCCTTCCTGTTCATGCTTTCCTTTTCTACCTTTGTTCTACCTGATTCAACATCTGGTATATTTTTTACCTTCTCTCTTACTTCTCCTTCCTCCCTCCCTCTTGGATCGACCTCCTTTTCCCTAGCTGTCGCTTGTCTAATTCTTGTCCTCTTTTCCTTCTTAATTCCTCCATCTTTCTCTATTTCCTCTTTCTTGATTGCATGCGTCTTATTCGCCATTTCCACATCAGGTATTAGTTCATCCTTCTTTTTATCTACATACAACTCTTTTAAAATGTCAGGTTTATCATCCTTTTGGCTCTTTGCCTTCTTTAATTCTCGATTTTTGGTTTCTCTTTCTCGTCTCGACTTGTCTGTCTCCGTGCCTTGGGCCACACCCACAGCCAGCTCATTGTCTGTTGTTCCACTGCTTTCTGTTTCCTCATCATTCACTTGTTGCCACATCCAGCCGTCTTTGGGTGACCCTGTCTTCTCTTCATCTCCGTCTCTTGCTAAACTTTCTCTCCAGGTAATGTCCTTTTTCCTGCTTTCTGAAATGTCTCTGGTTTTACCTTTGGCTTCCTCTCTGCCTGTCTGACTCTCGTCCTCCTCGACATTTTTGCATTCACGAGAATTCTCATTCTTCAGTAACTGCTCTCTGTACATCTTTCCACGTTTAGCCTGAAATTCTTTCATACTCTTTTCTCTTTCCTCCTCATCCTCTTCGTTATCATTTTTCCTGTCACTATGATCTTTACATTCTTTTCTATTTTCATGTTTATTCCCCTTTGTGCTTTCCATTTTTCCCACTGATTCTTCCATCCTTGTTTCTATATCTTTATTTTCTTCATCCTCTGTATCGACGAGTTTCTCTTCCTCCTCATATTCCTCCTCACTTTCTTCCTCCTGGTTCTGTTCCCTTTCATCTTTACCGTTTACCCGTTTTCCTTCATTCTCTGACCAATCATCTTCTTCCACTGTCTGGGTGCAAGAATCAACATGCTCAAGCTTGGATCTTTGGGTTTTGTTTTCCCCTCTCTCGCTGTCTTCGTCTTCTTCCTCGCCTTCTTCTTCAACATCTCCTTTGTCATCTTGTTCCTCCTCTACGTGGCTATCATTGAGTGCACTCTCATTTTCTGAGTTTTCCTGGCCGTATTCATATTCTTCATGATCACCATCTTCCTCATAGTTATCATTTTCGTTATTATTGTCATCTTTGTTACTTTCATCGTCATCATCATTATCATCACCATCACCATCATCTTCGTCATTATCGGCGGTTTCTTCATTATCTTCATCATCGTCATCACCCTCATTATCAACATGACTTTCGGAATCTTCTACATCTCTGTTATGAGCCTCTGTGAAGAGATGATCTTCTGTATCCAATTCATGGAATTTTCTTTCCTTGTGGTCTTCTCTGTTTTGCAGATGGTCTCCCTTGACTTCATCTTCTGTGTCTTCGGCTTCTTCTGCACCTTCGCTCTCTTGTGGGCCCTCAACTCCCTCCTCCACGCCACTCTCACAGGGCAAGAGACACACACTTTCATCATGGCCCTTGTAGGCCTCTGTGTAGCTACTCCTTCTACTGCTTATTTTCACCGTCACGTCCCCTGGAGACAGCCTGGTAATCACATGTGATGTAGTGTTAAAATCCTCTTCTGTAACTTTGTTATATATCCTGAAATCCTCATCTTCACTATCCTTATTCTGTGCATCACCATCACCTTCCTCACTGTCGCTAACATCTGCGTCATTTCCAGATTCCACCACCTCAAGGAGGGCTGCGGGGATATTCATATAAATGAGAGAGTCTGAGTGCCGAGGGGGTCCAAGTGACTCTGCAAGAGGCTGCCCGCCCTTGAAGTCCAGAAGAGAGAGATGGAGATTGTCGAAACATACAGGAATGACGTCATCAGTCTGCACCGCTACTGTAGCCTTCTGGGCCCTTCGAATGCGGCGCAGGGAACTGGTTCGGATGGAGACTGAGTCTGGTTGGAAGGCTGGTGGAATGAAGAGGCCGTCCTCAAGCTCTGCCTTTTCTTCTGTCTGAGTGGTTGCCACAGTTTTCCGCACCTTCTTCATTCTCCGGATGGAACTGGACATTGTGCCACTTCTTTGCTCTTTATCGTCCTTAGGTGCTTGCGCCTCAAGCTTTTCCTGGTCACTTCTGCCTGCGTCGATTTCTACATTACCTTTAAACTGTCCTACATCAGTGGGGACTGAGGGATTAAACCTCTCACTGCTATATGGCAGCTGACTGTTTTCTTGAGAACTTATTGCCTCGATTTGATCTTCAAGAGAAAGATCTGCTTGAATGCATCGTGACCTTCTCTTGACACTTCGTTTCCTGCGAAGTGATGTGACTTCTGGCTGGGAGGCGCCTGATTCCTTGTGCTCCTCAGCTACGGTGGGATTACTTCCCAAGGCAGTTATCTCTCTTGCTCTATCCCCCTTCCCCTCCACCTCCACCTTTGTTTCCTCTTGAGCACGCTGAGAGTCAACAGTAGCTTCTTCTGTTTGCACTGCAAGTGCTTTCTTCTTTATGCGTCTCACTCGCCGACCCACTGAGTCTGTGTTTGTCACTGTTGAACTCGTGTCAGTGCAATAGCACTGCTGCTTCTCCTCGTCCCTGATATAAGTAAGGCGATTTATCCCCCTTTCACCCTGATTTTTCGGAGGTAATCTCGGTTGCACTTCATGTTCAATATTTCCTGTCTTATTGGAAGCAGTTGGTTCAATCAGCTCTCTTACGCCTGTCTTCTTTTTTCTCTGAGGCGTTCTAGAAGGGTCTGACTTTGGAGCAATCTTCTTCAGCCTTGAGCCACCATAATCATGGTCACTTCTGGGATACTCATCGGAGGTTTCTACTTGTTGCGGCTTAGCAGTTGAAGGTCTGGAAATGCTAGTCTTGCCCTCATGCTCATTTGTGAAAGTATTCTTTGGATTTTCATCTTTATCTCGAATCACCAAATTAATTTCTAAGTGACTTCTTTTGTGTTCTGGGGCTTGGTTGCGTGATTTTCGGCCACCACTTGCAGCCGATGGAGAGAAGGCAGGGAATGCTTTCAGGTTTATATCATCTGTCCTCTGGTTTTCAGTAACACGTTGGGGCCATGTGCCGTATGATTCCTGAGTGCAGAGCTGCTTCTCAGGAGTAACAACTTCTCTTGCAAATCTCAACTTTTGATTTCTTCTGTTAGGAAGTGTTGCTGCAAGATTGTTGTGACCTCGAGATTCTGGTTCTCTCGATGCTTGCTCTCTGGCTTTGCCAAGATCCTCTGCCTGCTGGTTCAGAAACTCTTCAGCCATCTGACGCCGGAAGCGCAGCCGTCTCACCATTGCGTTTGTCTCGTCGTCCATTTGCATTTCTTGTTGCATTTCCTCATTCTCTTCTTCCTGTTCGATCTGTTCTTTAAGAATTCCTCTTTCTATTACCTTGTCGCCCATTTGTAGACCCTCTTTCCCATTATTAGAATTTTTCCTAAATTCCTCATGAATTTCTGCTACCTCATCATCATTATCATTTGGTGGACGAAGTACGGGAGGTTTACAGCTTGTCTGTGGACCATCTCTTTTTTTGCTTTCCTTTTCAGTACGGCCTATTCGTGAGTTCTTTTCTTCGCCCAGTCTTTGTTTCCCCTCTATATCCTCTTTATCTGAGTGCTGTGTTTTCCCTTTGTGTTTAACCTCTT
>NC_091576.1:9998956-10001456 GCF_042767895.1 Penaeus vannamei
TGCGGGGAGAGGGAGAGGTGTTGGGGGGGGGGGAGGTGTTAGGGGGAGGGAGAGGGGTTTAGAGGTAGGGAGGGAGGAGAAATGCGCAAAAGAGTGTAGAGAGAGGAAGAGGATGTGGGTGAGAGTGGGAGAAGACATACAATAGGAAAGAGAATCAGATATACCAACGGAGAAAGAGAGAGAGAACGGGAGCAAAGGATCATATCCGACAGACTGGCGAAGAAACAAAACGAAAAAGAACCAGGCAAATACAACAAAAGTCCGACACAAATCAGCAATATGTGTCGGATGGGATGGGATCACCCCCTCTCTAACCCGGGACAAACACACACATCCTGTGGATCCAGATGCTGAGCAGACACATTTGGCAACTTCTGCGTCAGATGGAGAGGTTAATATTCGTGAGTGGTTGCCAGGGGCTGCCGGGAAATCATGGAGTGGTTGTAATTCGTGTCATTTTGCTTTATCATTTAGTTTTTAGGTGTTTCCCGAGGCTTGTGTGCTTTGTGTTTCTTTTCTATTACCACCACTTCCGGCTTCGAGCCTGCCAGTAATAAAGAGTAATAAATATAATGATAATATTATCTCCAAAGTGGATAAGGATTTGAATATAATTTTCTTTGTTTCCGGTGATATTATTCTTGTTATTTTTCCTATTTAAAAATGACCCCCTTTCGCGCAAAGGATGACAACGATGCTAATGATGATGGTATTGATGCTGAAAACAACAACAATAAAAAATATCATTGTTATTATCAGTGAGGAAAATAATGATAATCACAATCATGATAATAATGATAATCACAATTATGATAATAATGGCAATAAAAATAATGATAAGAAATAATAATGATGCTATTGATATTAATAATAATCGTTATTATCACCATCCTTAATCAATATCATTATTATCTATCTCTTATTGGTATAATAACAGTGATGATTATTACCATTACTATTATTATCATTATTATCATTATTATCATTACTTTAACAATTATCATTATATCTTAATTATCATTATTATTGTCACCATCATCATCATTATTAGTATCAAAATTATAGTTATTATTATCACCATTATTATTATCGTTATAGATATCATTATTATTATCATTACTGCTATCATTACTATCCTTATTATCATTATTATTATTATTATTATTGTCATTATTATTATACCAATATAAATTAATAAATAATAATGCTAATGATAATAATAACACTAATAATGACAATAATGGTCATTCTAAGAATGATACTGCTAATAAAAACAGTAATGATAATGGTAATGATAGTGTTAAAAACAATAATAAAGATAATAACAACAACAATAATAGTAATAAAAACAATAGTTGTAAACACTAGAAATGATAATGATAATGATAGTAATAATAATAGATTATGATAGTAATGATGATAATAGTAACAAATGCAATGCTAATACCAATGGCAATAAAATATTAATGATAATTACAATATCATTAATAGTGATATTAATAAGAATATGATAATGATGATAGTGACAATACTAATAATAATGATAATAATGATAATAATAATAATAATAAGAAGAAGAAAAAAAAAAAAGAATGGTCATATCTATAATGATTATAATGATTATTATGATGGTGATGATAATAATAACATTTATAGCAACAATAATAATAATCATTGTAATGAAAATAGTAATAATAATAATTTTTATTATTATTATCATAATAATAATAATGGTCATAATAATAACAATAACAGTAACAATAATTGTTAATGATGCTAATAATAATTTCAGTGATGATAATCATTGAAATTAGAAATACTGATAATGATGATCATGATGATAAAAAATACTTTATTATTATCCTTGTTATCAATATTATTATTAGCAGTAGCAGTAGTATCATTATTATTATTATCAATTATTATTATTATTATTATTATCATTATTATTATCATTATTATTATTATTATTATTATCATTATTATTATTATTATTATTATTATTATCAATATTAATATTATCATCATCATTATTATTATTATCATTATTATTATTATTATTATTATCATTATTATTATTATTATCATCAGTATCAGTATCATTATCATTATTGTTATCATTATTCATATCATTATCATTATCATTATTGTTATCATTTTTGTTGTTGTTATTTTTTTATCATTATCATTATTATTTTCATATTTATCATTATTATCATTACTTTAATTACTAACACTAATAATAACAATAACAGTAATAACAATAATGATAGTGATCATACTGAAGACGCTAGGAATAAGACAACAGTGACAATAACGAGGGTGATAATAGAACGAAAGATAATAACAAGAATGGTAATAATGATAATGATTATATTGCTAATGATATAAATTATAAGAAAAAACTATAATAATGACAGTAACAGAAATGTTAATTGTACATTTTCTAATTCTTTCTTCCTCTTTCCCTCCCTCCTCTTTCCTTCCATCTATCTATCCA
>NC_091576.1:10016456-10018956 GCF_042767895.1 Penaeus vannamei
TGCCTACTGTTGCGTTGGATGAGTGAGTAATCAATCAATCAACTTTTTTGCAACGTGATTTTTATTCATTCGTTCGTTCATTATCTCTCTTATGCTATTCTCTCTACAACTTTTGTTAAACGATAATTAGTCATTGGAACAAGATATATATCCTTGACCTGAATAGAACAATACTGCTCTTGATAGAAAATAACAATAATATAAAAAAAGTTTGCAAAGTACTGACATTGTTATTGTTTTAATTAACATCGTTATAATCGATGAAAATTATAGTGATAAATTTAGTAATGACAACAGGAGCTACAACGGTAGTGATGGCGATGGTGATAATGATAATAAAATTTACAACAAATAACAAGTGATAATAATAACAATGATAAGGATTATCATTATCATCGCCATTATTATTATTGTTATTATCATCCTTACTCATATTATTATCATTATATTTTTTATTATTATCATTGATATTTTGATCATTACCATTATTATTATTATCATTATCATCATCAGTATTATTCCTATAACTACTGTATGATTATCATTATTGTGATCATGGTCAGTATCATTATCATTATCATTGTTATTATTATCATTATCACTTTTATTTTTATTTTCATTGCGAATACTATCATTATTACTTTATTATCATCTTGAACATAAAACTAACAACAAAAACAAAATGATTATCAAATTCAGTAACAAGAGACAATCATATTCTTATGTTAACCCGTGTAAGCATTACAAAAACAACACTATGAATATAATATATATATATATATATATATATATATATATATATATATATATATATATAGAGAGAGAGAGAGAGAGAGAGAGAGAGAGAGAGAGAGAGAGAGAGAGAGAGAGATGGATAGATAGATAGATATGATATTTTACATTAATGACATTTCTTTTAAATAATGATTTTGCATAATAACACTAAGGATAACAATACCATTAATGATGATTATAATAATTATGATAACAATAATGATAGTATAGTCGTTAATAGTAGCAGTCGTTGTTGCATAATAGTAATGGTAATAGGCCTATTGTAACAATAGTATCGGTAATAATGATAATAACATTGGTAATATCAGTGATAGTTACCAGTACTACAACTATTAATATAAATGACAAGTGGAATACCAGCAGCGACATGTCAACATTAGTAATAGAATGAACAAATGTAAAACAATATCTATCCCAAGTTTTAGCATTATCATTGCCCACTGTTATAAAGAAGAATCAGGAATGTAGACAGATAGACAGACAGACCAATCGTCTATTCAAGTCATTCCTCTCTTTCTAAGGTATAATGCATAGGATAAAAGCGTGGTATATGGTAACATCAAGTATCCTGTAACAAGGTCCTTGCAGAAGACGCGCGTGGCGTTTAGATAGAGAGAGGGAACAGGAAAAGGGGCGAGGGACGAAGAGAGGGAGAGAGGGACGGAGGGTTGGAGAGCGAAATGGGATTCGGGAGGGAGGGAGAGAATGAGGGAGTAGGGACGCACAGAAGGAGGGAATGGGGACGGATGGTTGGATATAGAGAGGGCGGACGGAAAAGAGGGAGGGAGGGAGGGAGACGAAGAAAGAAAAGGACACAGGAAGATGTAGAGACGAGGGACAAAGAAGAGGGAGAAAACGGAGAGAAAGTAGATGGAGGGAGGGGACGGTGTTGAAAGAGAGCGAGAGGGTAAAGGGAATAGAGGGAGTATGGGCGAGGGACGAAGAGAGAGAGAGTGGAGACGGAGAGAGAGGAGGAGGGAAGTGGATAAGGGCGGCGAAGGGAGCCTGAGCCGTGGGCGTCGAGAGGAAGGTTCCGGTGAACATTTGGGGTGACGAAAGGAGACGGAGAGAGGAAGGAAGGGAGACAGAGAGAGAAAAGATATGGAACTAGAGAGAAAAGGAAAACGGGCGAGAGGGAATAAAGGGAGCGGAACGAGGATAGGGGAGGGAGAGGGAGAAAGAGAAAAAAAGTCATGGAAAGATGGAGAGAGGGAGGAATAGTGAAGAGAAGGAAGGGAACGCTTAAAGAAAAGAAGAGTGGGAGGAGTAGAGAGAAAAGAGAAAGGAAGGAGGGAGAGAGAAGGATGATGTGTAGAGCGTAAGAGAAAGGAGGAAGACTACTTTCTGATTTCTTTTCTTCCAAATATTTTTTTTTTGTGATAGTACTAATAATTATGATAATAATAACCATAATAATGATAATGAGCTCAATAATGATACTGATAATCAGTATGATAATGACAATAAAATGATAATGATAAAAATTAATAATGATAATAATAATAATATTAATAATAACAATAATAATAATAATAGAAAAAATAATAATAATGAATAACAATAAATCGTGGTAATGATGATAACATTAATGATAATGATAATGATGATAATAATATCAATAACAGTAATATTAATAATGATGATCATGAATATCATTATCATCTTTACCTTCATCATTATCATCATTGTCATTCTTTTAATATTG
>NC_091576.1:10038956-10041828 GCF_042767895.1 Penaeus vannamei
AAAGGTAGAGAGAGAGGGAGAGGGAGAGAGGTACAGGTACAGATAGAGAGGGGGGGTGGAGGAAGAGATAGAGAGAGAGAGAGAGAGAGAATGAGGGAGCAAGGGAAAGAGGGAGAGAGAATTACATGGAGAGAAAAATGAGACATTGTTATATATAGATATAAACGGATAGCTTGATATATGTATGAATAGCCACGTACACACATCAACTTATATATATATATATATATATATATATATATATATATATATATATATATATATATATATATATATATATATATATATATACATACACACACACATGTCTTCATACATACATATATATGTATAAATATATGTATATATACATACATATACATATATGTGTATGTATATATGCATGCATATGTACACACGCACACGCACACACACACACACATACACATACACACGTACAGAGAGAGATGGGTGGGGGAGAGGGAGAGAGAAAATAGAAGAAGCAGCAAAAGAGGAGAGAGAGAGAGAGAGAGAGAGAGAGAGAGAGAGAGAGAGAGAGAGAGAGAGAGAGAGAGAGAGAGAGAGAGAGAGAGAGAGAGAGAGAAAGAAAGAGAGAAAGAGAGAGAGTGGGAAAGAAGACGAGACTGAGTAAGGGAGAAAGAGAAAGACGAAGCGAAAGAAGGAGAAAGAGAGGGGAGAGAGAAAGAGCAGGGGGGGGGGGGTTAAGGTGTGGTTGTGCTGCAGTGCGGTAGCGGCGGAGATGGACGGAAGAATGAAACAAGCATGCATTCTGACCCGTGTTCTTGACTCCCAACCTCATGCTTTTCAGAATTGCCGAGGTCAGCATAGGGAATGTGGGATGTTTATTGTCCGTCCTCAGAGTGCATGCTTACTGTTATTAGTGTTAATACCAGTATCATTATCATTATCATCATTATCATCATTATCATCATTATCATTATCATTATCATTATTATGAAGATTTTTTCTTATCACCATTACTATTATCAGAATACTATCTATCTTCTTCAATTTTACCTTAATCATTATCATTAAAATCACTATAATTTTTATCATATTTTTTTCTTATAAATATTACTAGTATTAAAACAGTATATATCTTCAATTATACTTGTTTATCATTAGCATTATCTAATCATAAGTATTAGCGGTACTCTCGTTGTTATCTCTAACCACCTTTTTGATTATCAACAATAATTGCATCATCATCAACATCATTATCACTGCATTCGTGCTAATATTTTTTTACCATGACTATCACCAGCATGAATATATCACTGGTATGACCAAACTCAATACCTGTAATTATTATGAATACCGTTAACATCACCATTATCATAATTTACATTATTATCGTTATCATTTCCATTTTCCTTATCAGGTTATTGATATTATTATCATTATATTCGTTATCATTATTACATTTATGCTTATACTTTTCATTGTCATGATTATCATCTTCCTGATCATATCATTATCACTGATATCAGTATTTTCACCCTCATTATCAACCCTTTGCCATCATTGTTACATGAGCATCATTGGCATTATCATCATTTTCATCATCATCACTATCTATATGGGTTCTATTGCCATTGTCATTATCGTCATTGTTTTACTATATTATTTTTCTTTTTTTTCATCATAATTATCATCTTCGGCATCTTATCACATTTTTTATATGATCTTTATTATCATCGCTATTGTTAACATCATTTTCATCATCATCGCTATTGTTGCTATTACCCTTTTCATTATCGTTATTACTCCCTGCAAGAGTGCGTGCGTTATTTTCTGCTCGTGTATTCATGTGCGTGACAAGAAAGGCCAAGGTAACACTTTACGTAAGAATGCTCGCCTCATCAGGTGGAAACACTGAAGGACGTTTATATCGTCCTGTGTGCAGCGATGGAACAAATTGCGTTTTCTGACGTCAGTGTTCACTCTCTCCCATTTTTCCCCTATCTCCCTTTCTTTCCCTGTCTCTCTCTGTCTTTCTGGCTGTCTGGCTGTCTCTCCTTCTCTCTGTCTGTCTGTCTGTATGTCTCTCCTTCTCTGTCCCTCTCTCTCATCTGTCTCTCTCTCTCCTTCTCTGTCTCTCTCTCTCCTTCTCTGTCTCTCTCTCTCCTTCTCTGTCTCTCTCTCTGTCTGTCTGTCTCTCATTCTCTCTCTCACTCTCTCTCTCTCTCTCTCTCTCTCTCTCTCTCTCTCTCTCTCTCTCTCTCTCTCTCTCTATATATATATATATATATATATATATATATATATATATATATATATATATATATATATATTTATATATACATACATATATATATATATATATATATATATATATATATATACATATATATATATATATATATAGATATATATATATAGATATATATGCATATATGTATATATGTATATATGTATATGTGTGTATATATGTGTGTGTATATATATATATATATATATATATATATATATATATATATATATATATATATATATATATATATAAACATTTGCCCCAGAGGTTCTCGGCGCCGAGAAAGCGATCGCGAGGCTGATCCGGCGCCGAGCCCGACGTTCGCCGCCCTTCCGACCGGAAATGAAATGGCTCAGAAGTAAAGCAAAATAATCAGACATTTCATTCCGCATTTTCGTTCAGGCCCTAATTAGCCAGCGCGGCCGCCTTGCTTCCGCTGATAAATGGTCACGGGACCCATCGCGCTCGCCCGAGATGCCGGTTAATAGACCAGGCACGATATACATAAACATACATGTACATATGTGTATATATAGATAGATAGATAATGTATGTTTTATTTTAGTTTGTCTATGTATATATGTATATATATATATATATATATATATATATATATAT
>NC_091576.1:10059828-10062328 GCF_042767895.1 Penaeus vannamei
CAACCACTTCCTGTTTTTAGCAATCCTCTAAAACATATTCTGAGTTCAATGTCGGAATAATTCTGACATATATATATATATATATATATATATATATATGTATATATATAATATATATATATAATATATATCCATATATATATACATATATATATATATATATATATATATCATCATCAAGGGGCTAACGCTGATGGGGGTGCATAGCCGCATCCACCCTTCATTTCCACCTACGAGGATCCCTCATGGCAAGACGCCAGGCAGGGACTCAGCCCATTTCGAATTCTTCACGACAGATTTGATTGATCTGCCCAAGCCACGACTTCCTAGGTCGTCCCCAGGGTGGTCTCGAATAGAGACGACGTGATGGACAGGATCATCCTGAGGAAAGCGAGCCAGGTGGCCGTATAGCCTGAGTTGCCGATCACGGATTGTGCAGATAACAGGTCCTGTGCCAACCTCACAGTGCAACTGTTGGTTGGATACATGGTCCAGCCAACAGTATCCCATGATCTGGCGCAAGGACCTATTACAAAAGGCTTCAAGATGTGCCTCCAAGGCACAGGATAATGTCCAGGTTTCACTACTGTATAGCAAAAGCAAAGTCCTAGACCTTGGTCTTGATCCAAGAGACCTGTAGACCCAAGGGTTTCGCTTACTTACTAAATACATCCAGAGCCACCACTAACGTTTCTAAAGACGGATAGAATAGCAACATCATCAGCAAAGTCAAGGTCTGTAACCTTGATATTGCCCATTATTGCTCCACAATGACTCTGAACAGTAGCTCTACCTAGTATCCAGTCCATGCAAGTGTTAAAAAGAGTTGGCGCAAGGACACAGCCTTGCCTCACTCCTGAACTAACAAGAAAGAATCTCAACCGGACCCCACCACACTTTACAGCAATTTCAGTACCAGTATACAGCCTTGCTATTTGTGATTCCAAATGCACCGTATCGAACGCCTTCTTAAGATCGATGTAGACTGCAAGCAGCCCACGCCCGAACTCATGGCAGAGCTCTACAATGACTCAAAGCGCAAGGAGACAGTCTATTGTGGACTTACCAACAGTAAATCCAAATGCTCCAGTCTCTGGTGCCTCAGTAGATGGTCTTTGATATGTCTCAGACCAGAACCTTCCCTGATATACTAAGCAGTGTGATGCCTCAGTGACTGCTGCAGTCTCAACGGTCCCCCTTCCCCTTCCAGAGAGGGATGTTGGGACAACCTGGTACAACTGCTCAAAATACTCAGCCCGACCTTCCCGCACCAGAACAGGATCTGAAATAATCTGACCACTAACTAAGCAAACTGCTGTCACCTGTGAAGAGGGCATAGAGTTCAGCTTTCTCAGGGCTTGGTATGCAGGACGAAGGTCATTTATTAAGAAATGGCATACAACCTCCTCTGCAAGACTTCAAATAAACTGTTCCTTGTCCCTTCTTAACAGAGACCGAGTTCTGCGCACCTGAGAACGGTGCAATTCTCGATCCCCTGTCAGATAACTCTGTGGCTTCCAGAGTCTCCTGCAAGATAAAATTCTGTATTGCTCTTGGGCGTACACCAATCGTCTCGAGCTGCGTCAAGCATTTCACACTTGAAGGTATCCCACAGGAGAACAGACTGTCGAGCATTGTGAAACGACCAGAGATTGCCTCTGCAAACCCGTGGGCACACTCCCTCTCCCTCAGCCTGTCCAAATGAAACACCCTAGGGTGATCATTGGACCGCTGAAGTGGACCTGGAGAGTAGCCACAACCAATCTATGGTCAGTACCACAGAACTCAACACCCTGCAATTCTGAAGGATCCTCCAACGAGTTCTAACGAGTATGTGGTCAATCTCCTTGGCTGCATTACCCGCATCACTGTACCATGTCCAACGATGAGGGTACCAGGAGCCAGAAATCCTCAATTTCTGGGACCTAGCAAAGTCCCGGAAGAGGAGGCTCCTGAACCATGGGGACTGACAGACGTCATAGCCAGCTCGATGACAGTCAGATACCGCATTGAAGTCACCCAGAACAATGTGAATATCTCACCGGGGACATCTGTATGTCACAGATGCAAGCTTGGCATAGATCATCTCTTTCACGTCGAGTTTACAAATATCGGTAGGAGTGTACACAGCAATAAGAGACATGAAGCCAAAAGATAGCTACAGTCTCAATATGCTCAACAACAGGAGTAACCTCTACTACCAGTAATAGGTGTAGCCACCTGCGCTGGTCATGCCGCTGCCAGGTCTCCTCACCTCTGAGAGAGCAGCCACCTCAACTCTCAGCCTCCCCAGTTCCCTTGACAGTAGAGGCAACCGATCAACCTGATGCAAAGAACGGACATTCCAAGCCCCCACCCTAACTTCCCGCCTGAGGTTCAGCCTTGGGCAGTCACCCCGGGTGGATGCCACCTCTGCCACCCCACCGACGTTGCCCCATATAAAAGGGGGTGGCGGGCTGTGGGTCCCATCATCCACCTGTGGGGTTCCCTAGGGCTTTCC
>NC_091576.1:10103887-10108887 GCF_042767895.1 Penaeus vannamei
TATATATATATATATATATATATATATATACATATACATACATACATACATACATACATACATATATATATATATATATATATATATATATATATATATATATATATATATATATATATATATATATATATATATATATATATATATATATATATATTGTTAAATGCAGTATGTTGGTACAGTCTTAATTCAAGGGTATCAGAATAACTTCTGTGTAGTTCCACATTTATTTTCGTTACAGCCTAGTCACAAGAAGCATTCGAACTGAAAACAACAATCCCGTATAAGAAACCAATAACGCACAATAGAGATGAACATGAATTTGAATATAAAACAACAAAATACAGGAGATGCAAAATCTATATAAGAAGAGCATCAGCACATTGCGAAATATGAAAATCAGAATTTGACAAACATTATCCTATTATTGAAAGAACATAAAATCTTCACAAGGCATTCCCATTTAAAGCAAAACATCAGAAAATAAAAGGGGTTGGCTGTGGAACAACTGCCACTGAACATGTCACAAAACACTACCGTTTGGGGGGCCGCGGCACTGAACAACAAAGTATAATAATCTTAAATATACACACTGTTAACACTCACTTTGTATCCCAATAAAGACTGCAAACCAACTTCTTCATAAAATCCACTCCACGGTCGTTGTCACTCAAAATAAAAGGATGGAAAAAGGCATTTGGCCCACCCAGTACAGACAGCAGTTGCCTTGGTTTATCTTTTGGCGGGAAGCTGCAAGAGTTGACGCAGCGATAACGCACACAAAGGAGTATGGGTAGTGGCACGCAGTTTGAACGACTTTCCTTGGATACTTACCAACTAAATCAGATTTTCTTTCGTTTTGAAATCAAATAGTTAAAATTGGGCAGTATTCTACACCGCCCCCTATTAAGTGACCTACTTGATACTACAAAAAATACTGCAAAATCATTTTAACCCAACATTTCCGATAAGGGCAGCGTTCGGCGTTCACCCTAGTTTTCAGTATTGATCTCATTTTCTAAGAGAAGGCACATCTTGCTAATAGGCCGGATATATTCTCCACTGACAGTTTTCAGTTTAGCACTGCGCACATGTCCATCACTATCACACATTACCTCTATCACTCGAGCAAGAGGCCATGTACCTCTGGGCAGCCTCTTATCCAAGGCTAAAACTATGTCTCCTTTCTTGACATCACGCAGTTTAATGTTCCACTTTTGGCGCTCTTGGAGTAGAGGTAGATACTCTTTAGACCACCTTTTCCAAAAGAGGTCAGCCAAGTACTGCACCTGCTTCCAGCGCCAACGAGCATACAGATTCTTGTTATCGGTATTCATGACTGGACCAGGTGAACCCTTCTAGTTCAGCAGCATGCTCGGAGTCAGTGGTTGCAGGCAATCAGGGTCGTCTGTAACTCTGGTCAAGGGTCTGCCGTTAATGATGGCTTCAACTTCGCAGAACAGAGTGTGAAGACTATCATCAGTTAGTGTCTGTTGATAGCAAATACCACTCAAAACACGCCTGATAGAGCGAATCTGACGTTCCCAGACTCCACCGAAATGTGAAGCATGTGGTGGATTGAAGCACCATGAGATGCCTCTAGTTGACATGGTGTCACAGATGGCAGTTTAATCAAGAAGCTGGAGCTCCTGGCGAAGAACTTTCTCTGCACCCACCAGGTTTGTGCCATTGTCGGATCTGATGGACTTCACTGGACCTCGTCTTGCTGTAAATCGTCGAAGAGCGTTGATAAATGAGTCCGTTTCCATTGAGTCCATGACCTCAATATGGACTGCACATGATGTTAGGCATGTAAAGACTATGCCATATCTCTTAAAGTTTGACCTGCCTTTCCTGACGAGAAAGGGTCCAAAACAGTCGGTGCCTGTGTGTGTAAATGGTGGCTGGCCTGGTATAATACGATCTCCAGGAAGGTCAGCCATTTCTTGAGTCATTGGTCGTGCACAGATGGCCCTGCACTTCATGCAACTCCTTACCACAGAACGTGCAACAGCATTTGCATTTACAACCCAAAATTTTTGTCTTAACTCAGAGAGAAGATAGTTCTGACCACAGTGAGCTAACTTCTCGTGATGCCCCCTCACCATCAGCTTCACCAAAGATGACTTATTGGGTAGGATAATTGGATGAGTGATATTGAAGTCACGCCCAGAGTGTCTTAGGCGCCCACTTACTCTAAGCAAGCCATCTTGTAGAAAAGGTCTTAATCTCACTATCTTGCTTGAGGCTTGTACTCTCCCATCTGGCTTTCGTGACAGAGAGACAATTTCAGATGAGTAGTTCTCTTGTTGAACTAATTTCCATATGTGTGTTTCTGCATCTGTTATTTCTTTGCTACTAAGGCAATTAACGTCAGGCAACTTGGGTACATATTTTCGCTTCAAGAATCGTCTGACCCATGCATGACAATGCACAAACTTCTGCCAGTTCGAGAAACGAGAGGCAAACTCCTCAATGAATGACATTACTGTTGTCACTGTCTCACATACCATGACAAACACCTTTACTTCTACATCATCTTCCAGTGATCCATGTTTAACATCTTCTGGAACTTGCGGCCAGCCAGATTCAGGTTCATGAAGAAATCTTGGTCCTCTAATCCACATTTCAGACGTTAAAAAAGTATCAACATCAAGACCTCTAGATGCAAGGTCAGCAGGATTACTCTTTGTGTCTACATATCTCCAAGCACTTGCTGAAGACAAAGGTGTGGTAACGAGCCTTCTAATTGAACAAGTACTTGAGCACTGAAGTGCTGTCTGTCCAAAAGACTGAATCTTGCAATTTCAACCCCAGTTCCTTTCGTAATTTACAGTCCATTCCGTCAGTTCTAGTCTTGGAATAGTTGTCGGTTTCAGAGGTGCAACTCTTGCTCGTGCCATAACCAAAGTGCAGTATACCCTTTCCTAGGCATTTACCATCTTCAAGTAGGAGGCTGTGCCATAACCAGACTGACTTGCATCTGCAAAATGATGGAGCTGATAAGAAATGACGGAACCAAAGGAAATGGGCACTAGGCTTCGTGGCAGCTTAAATCTTGACAATTTTGGTAACTGTTCCAACCATTTTCTCCAACGGGCAGCTTCCTTATCACCCATATTTTCATCCCAGCCTAACTGCATCTGACACATGTCTTGAAGAATCATTTTTGCTGGCAGTGTCAAGGGCGCCACCATGCCAAGTGGGTCATATATAGATGCTACGATAGATAAAACTCCTCGGCGTGTTAGTGGCTTGTCACCAAGGCAGATTTTGAATGTGAAGCAATCTTCGGCCATCGACCAGTGTACACCCAAGGTCCTTTCAACTGGGAGATCATCCTTACTGAGGTCTAGAGAAGCAACCGACGCATCCCTCTCTGATTCAGGAATCTTCTTGAGCACGTCCTTGTTATTAGCTGTCCATTGGTTCAGACGCCAACCACCTGCATTACAGAGAGTAATGAGATCTTTGATGATTTTTATCAGTCTCTCTTTGTCATCATGGGCCAGCAGGAGATTATCAACATAAAAACTTTGTATTATGGCAGTGACAGTTTGTTCATCAAAAACCTCACCGTGGTCCTCAGCAGTCTTCCTTAAGGCATAATTTACACAGCTAGGAGAGGATCTAGCACCAAAAACATGAACATTCATTCGGTAATCACTTACAGGCTTATTGATATCACCATCTGGCCACCATAAAAAACGGAACACATCATGATCCTCAAGGGGAACCTTAACCTGATAAAACATCTCCTCAATGTCCGCTGTGACTGCATAGTGACCATGCCTGAACCGCATGAGTACCCCTATTAGAGGATTTGTGAGGTCTGGCCCTTGAAGAAGATGGTCATTTAGGGAAGTGCCATTGAATTTAGTTTTAAGGTCATAGACGACACGTACCTTCAGCTTAGTGGGATGACGTACAGCATGATGTGGCATGTACCATATTCTACCATCATTTCGTTCTAATCCTGATGGAGGTACTATTTCAGCATACTGTTTACTTATATTCTTTTCCATTTGAGTGATGTATGTCTCCTTGAAAGTCTTGTCAGATTCCAGCTTCCTTTTGAGGCTTTTCATTCTACGTACAGCCATTTCACGATTGTTTGGAAGTGGACTACTGTCCCTGAAGGGAAGTTTGACTACATATTTACCCAATTCTTGATGGATGGACTGTGAGATCTTATCGGAGAATAACTTATCTTCCAGCGAATCTTCACGTTGGGAATGAACTTCCTTTTCCCAAAAGTCAGCATTGAAGTGCTCTCGTAAGCACTCGCCAAGATCTTGTGTTGGGGAAATATGATATACCGGGGCAGGCAAAGGATTCCTGGGGCCAGTTGGTCCAAAGACAACCCAGCCAAATCTGGTAAGATAGGCTGAGGGTTAGTCATCAGTCCCATGTCTCTGGTCGAGTATGTGACGGTTCAAAATGCTATTGAGTCCAATTATAATTTCCACCTCTTGATTGTCGCCAGGCAATCTTTGTAGATCCACATCATTCAGATGAAGCCATTTAGTCCAGTTCACGGGCATCATGCTGTCAGTAGTTATGCTGAGTTTGTCTGTAATGTACACTTCATTTACGGTAATGTTATTTCCACCGCCTATGCTGCTCAACATAAGTGGTACACGCTCGTTGCACATGAATATTCCATTTTCAGTTTTCATTGCTTGCCTCACTGGTAGGCCTTGGATTCCCAAACGTTGTATTAAGCTTCGAGCAGCCAGAGTTGGTGCAGCACCACCATCTATGAAGGCGTAAGTGGAGACGCTGTTATTCACTCGGACAGGCAGGATCTTCATTATAATCCTCCCATCAGGCCCATCTCGGCAGCTTACCAACAATTTTATATATTGTCTCACGCAACTCCATCCGGCAGATATTATCACCTAAGGCCATCTCTATATTAAATAGGTAGGAGCCGTATTTCTTTAGACCTTCTGCATCTCCAACTTCAATGTCTTTCCATGTAAATAATTTTGAGATGA
>NC_091576.1:10136387-10138887 GCF_042767895.1 Penaeus vannamei
CAGAAACGTTTCAAAATATCACAGATTTTTCAGCAATAAAAAGACAACATACCTCAGCTCCCACCCTTTAGATTTGTAAAACCTATTCTCACACGCCCAGAAATACGAGACCAGGATCTTCACATCAACAACAGTGGGCAGAACCATCACTATATCACAGACCAGGAACCTCACAAGAATTGATAGAAATTTAAAGAGACAGTCCATTAACTTAAGATTCCAAACAAATCATATTTGAAACAGATAATCTTGAAGAAATGTGTACAGAAAATAGAGGTACGAATTTTCTTACTTTGATATGATGCTAGACTAAGTTTTCAATTTTGGGAACATTGGGAGGCATAAAGAATTGATCAATAATATGAATTTTTAATGCCTTGCCTTCAATCATGTAGGTAAGTCTTGGATGAAGGGAAGGAAAAGGTGGTTTTCAGAAGCATCTGAGAAGTTTATAGTATTATTTACAGAGAACTTTAAACAATTAGAAGGCAAAGCAGTGCAGAGATAAAAAATGCATAAGATAATTAGCATTATGAAAACATTAGTAAGTCTCAGTTTCATGAAATACACATTAAATATAATAGATATTATAAAAACCTAAGATATGTCTAAAATAGTTTCTTAAATATGATTACCAAAAACATGACATTACAAAAAGAAAGAAAGAAAAGAAAAATATGAAATCTCCCTAAAGAGCGAATTTCACGCGCGACATTTCTCTTCTCTCCGACATCTTTACATGATAACAGTAGTGATATAATAGTGAGTACGACAGCTTTTACTGAACATTATTGTCGCGCCGTCTGGCAGCGGAGACTGTCGTCTTCGGTACGGACACGGTGGATTAGGATTAAACTAAATACAATATTAAGAGTTAGGGACGCTAGAGAAGACGCCCATAGAGAGACAGAATGAACAAGATCTGAATCAGGTCTCAGGGGGGAAGGTCAAGGTCGAAAAGTCTGGGGAAGGCTTTGCTAACAAGTGATGAGGTAATATCATCTAACCCCCATTGGCCAGTACTCAAGTTAAAATTAGGCAATTTTCTAATTAAAAGAGCTTCAATTATTTTTCTTTCTTACGAATTTGACGATCTATGAATTAATTTGGCGTCTTTCCAATTTAATTGATGTCCTTCATCACGTAAATTAATAAAACAAGCATTAGATTCTCTGGCATATCTGACATCACGTCTATGTTTATTAACTCTTTTTTCAAAAAGTTCTGCCGGTTTCGCCTCTGCAAAATTTCGGACAATCCGTGCAAGGAATCGTGTAAATACCTGGGGAGGTATCAAAAAACTGCTAGTTATATTATGCCTAATCAAAGTATTGCACAACGTGTTCGGGTAAGTAAAAACGATGTCAATGCCAGCTCCTTTAAACATACGGCGTTTTTCATCGAGAGACGGGTTGTAAGGAATAATTAAGAGATTTTTGGCAGTCCTGTTGCATGTTACGGGAATGATTATAAAATTTCCAATTCGCAGATGAATGTGCCAGATTTTAGAAAAAACGAGGATATCCTATTTTTGAAAATGTCTCAAAAATAATGTCTAGTTCACGATCGATGAATTCGTTATCGCAAATCCTGTAAGCCCTCAGGAAGATTGACGAGACAACAGATTTCGAGAGAAAATGAAGATAATTAGCGGTGTTGGTGGGCTTACGATAAACTGAAAATTTAAGCGAGCCATTTACATTGGATAAAAGAACGTCGAGAAAAGGTAATTTGCCTGAGTCTTCCCATTCTAATAGTACGAGCGAGGTTATTTAGTCTATCGAGAAAATCATCGGTTCATTTGCCACATAGAAAATATGTCATCAACATAGCGAAACCAAATCGTGTCCGGCGGGAGGATTAACGGAAGTAATTCAAATTCAAACATTTCCATATATTAATTAGCTAGAACCGGGCTAAGGCTACTTCCCATCGCGATACCATGTATTTGCTTATAGAAATCGCCGTCAAAAGTAAAGACATTATTTGTAACACACAATCGAATGAGAATCAATAAATTGACCGGAATAGGGATCCTCTGATGAAACGAAGAAAGTTTCCTTTCAAGAAAATCTAGCACATCATCAAGATGGACATTTGTAAATAAGGAATCCACATCAAAACTAACGTTTCTTACCGTGCGTCGGCAGATTTCTAACATTATCCATGAAATCAATCGAATGTTTAATATGACTATCAGAAAAGGATCCCATGAATAGAGACAAAACGCTCGCTAACCAAGAATCTAATGGGAGGGTGAACGAGTTACAAGAAATAATAGGCCTTAGCGGAACGCCCTGTTTGTGTTTTAGGAAGGCCATAAAAATACGGAATCGATAGATTAATCGTTCTAAAGCGATCAACAGGAGGTTTTTACGAAAAGATTCAATGACCGTGGGGTAAGGGTTTGAACGCAGTTTTTGATACGTAGAGTTGTCGTGCAAAAGGGAATTCGTTTTGCGTATATAATCACATCTATCAAGGATGACAACGTTATTAC
>NC_091576.1:10171387-10176387 GCF_042767895.1 Penaeus vannamei
AAGTGAAAAGGAGGCCCAACGAAGACCGGATTAACTAGATTCTTGGAATGGAATTCGGTATGTTTGTATGTGTGTGGGCAGACAGAAGTACGTTTGTGGGATGAAAGTAATGACGAAAATGATGATTCATTGCATAAGATAGCTTGCACACACACACACACACACACACACACACACACACACACACACACACACACACACACACACACACACACACACACACACACACACACACACACATATATATATATATATATATATATATATATATATATATATATATATATGTGTGTGTGTATGTATATATTTATATTTATATATATATATATTTATATATATATATATATATATATATATATATATATATATATATATATATATATATATATATATATATATATATATATTCATATGTTATATACATATATGTATATATATATATATATATATATATATGTATATATATATATATATATATATATATATATATATATATATATGCATACATATATATATATATATATATATATATATATATATATATACATACATATATACATATACATATATATATATATATATATATATATATATATATATATATATATATATACATATATATACATATATACATATATACATATATATATATATACATATATATATATATATATATAAATATATGTATATAAATATATACATACATATATATATATATATATATATATATATATATATATATATATATATATATATATATATATATATATATATATACGTGTACACGCACACGCACACACACACACACACATATATATACATATAAATATATATATATATATATATATATATATATATATATATATATATATATAAATATATATATAAATATATATATATATATATATATATATATATACATATATATACACATACATATATATACATATACATATATATATACACATACATATACACTCATATATATACATATATATATATATATATATATATATATATATATATATATATATGTATATATATATATATTTTTGTTATATATATGTATATATATATATATATATATATATATATATATATGCATATATGCATATATAATATATATACGTACTTATTTATATATACATACATACCTAAATATAAGGATACACACACCAAGATCAAGCCCTTCAGCATATGTATGCTACGGCTCGGCAAAACGGCCTTCTTCGCTTGGCTCTTTTTCACTTTTTCGACGCCATCTGTCAGCAGACGTGAATGCTTACCATCGGAGGAGGTGACACACTATTTTCACCCTACATCTTGCATGTTGGTAATGTATTGGTATCAGGTCAATCTGATGGCTATAGACAGTGGCCGCGAGGACTTAGAATCAGAATTAAGTATCAGATTATAAGTCGGAAAGTGAGTTTTCTCAAATATGCCGTTTGGGATGAAAGGCTTACCAACCAAGGGCGAGGGGCCTTGTGCGGGGTTTGCCCGTTGATTGCAATCTAAGTTGCTCTTGGACTGTTTAACGAAAGCTCAGCTAACTTAAACTAACAGATCTACATTTTATCTTACTAGTATCGAGTGAGATGCTTCGCCATTATGAATGAAAAGCAACGTGCTTCATATGGGCCAGGCCTCTTCAGGTCTGCGATCAAAGATATTCTATATGATAAACCCTAAGACAAGCAAAATTCTACGGTACGCATGAATAACGCTAATTGGTCCTCTTGCTCTTGGCATGGGGTATGAGGCATCATTCATGGGCCTTTTTAAATTCACTTCTTTAACCCATGTGAAAAGAAATATGACTAAATATGATCATTACCGTGTATAGAATATCAACTAAATTCTCTGATCCAACCTATCTGATGACAATATCTGTTGAACATATGAACGCTTTTCCTTAAGACCCTACCCTACCCTATTTTGAGAAAATTCGTTTATTTACAAAACTGTATCATAGTAGAAGAAATTTCCGTGTATTTCCGTACAATCTACAATATGTTGGTCACGCATCGTGAAAGTCCTATCACACGAGCGCGCATCTTCAGTCAACATAGATATGTAAACAACAGGAACTTCGCTCGCAAATTCCAAAACTGGCTTCAGAGTGTTTCATATTACAACTCACACATTTATCGAACGACCATATGCTGTAGGTCCTCACTGCCCAGAAAATTAAGCAGCGTTTGGCCACATTTGCATGTTTAGTTCCCCGGACAGTGCGCCAAGACTCGGCCATATGGGCGATGACTCTTGAATTGAACTTATTCATTGACGTGTATAATAGTCTTGAAAATAATTTGGAACGCTTTATATATTGAGACCCTTAACATGATTATTTAAACCATAAACATATCTGTAATTGTATTAAAGATCTCTGTGTATATATATTTTTTCAGAAAGTATGGATCGAGTGAGTTTCGGCTGCTCAAAATATACAGAGAGTGGCTGGACTGTAGAAACGAAATTTTGTCTTGTGAGAGCCCCTTAAGTTGCCCGACCAAATGTAATGGCACCTAACTCAGGTCAAGTAAGGTTAACTTTAACTACAGAATACCAGTAAATTCCAGGTCACATGAAGTTATCAGGGTTTGGAAAGTGAGAAACATCAGGAAAACGCAAAAAGATGACCAATCCTGTCATGAAAACAAAAACTGAATGTCATCAGCATTTCATTTCATTTTCCCCGCATATTTTATGCATGCGAATAGATTCTCGAAAGGGAAGTCCCCAACCTTAAAAGCCATGGGAGGGATTCACCGGCCTTAAGGCCTTACCAACGAGAGGATCTCTACCGCCTAACAAGATTCTCCAAAGAAAATTCCGGCGGCGAAAACAGATGAAAAGGTATCCCGGAGGGATCCCCCCCCACACACACACACACACTCGCACGCACCCATGCACTAAAGAGAAAACACATGAAGAAATGGCCACCAAGACACCTCATGCCAAGTACTATTTCCCACGTCACTATTCTGTATACCATGACAAGGAGCACTGTCTCCTCTTTTTTAACGACCACTGAACGTCTGCTTTGTATTGTCAGTAGTGTTACATTTTATCCACTTGGCATGAAAACCTTACTCTATCTGTTAATATATTTGTTTCGTTTGCCATCCTTTTGTCTATTAGTTTATCGAAGTCCATGTGTCGACTTGTCCTACGTTGAACACCCTGAACTACAGGTCTTACCTTAGGCAGTTCCCGTCGGTCATGCTAGGAGTCAGGTTATACAAATACGTGTACTACTTATATTCATCATAGGCTTTATTGTTCTTTCCTTATGACAGTTCTAAAGTTTATGAACAGTTATTCTACCACGAACCTAAGGTACTGCATCCTCCTTACCTGTGGGCCCTAGACCATCCTCTGCTTTATATTTTGGCGCATCGCTTCGTCTGCAGCGGCTCTCACTTTGCATGATAACGTCGTGGCAAAAGAAACATGGCTCTGATAATGGGTCTATTAATTCTTATTCTAGCAGGACCTTTAAACAGAGAAGTCACCACTGTACACACCGCACCACAAAATTGCTGCCGTTATTTTAACGGCTTATGAACACTTGAACGTCATTTCTGTGGTGTACTTATTATACGCATGCATGCGCGTGCGCGCGTGTGTGCATGTGTATGTGCGTGTGTTTCTCTGGGAAGATGGAAGCGCGTCTTTCTTACTGTGTAACGTTACAATGAAAATAAAACTATGTGTGAAAATAAATAGATAAACGGAAGCAAATAAAACTGCCGCAATTATACTACTGCGCCCTTTCGCGCTGCTTCATATTCCTTATCGACTATTAACATGAATGTAATAGTTTCTCCTACAAACACGGACATGAAATGAAAATCTGATTTGGCCTCTCTCTCTCTCTCTCTCTCTCTCTCTCTCTCTCTCTCTCTCTCTCTCTCTCTCTCTCTCTCTCTCTCTCTCTCTCTCTCTCTCTCTCTCTCTCTCTCTCTCTCTCTCTTGTAATATTGATAAGAGATTTCCTAAAATCAACATCACATCTATCATTAACGGTAATTAACAATAGTTGATAATAATGATGATGACAATTGTAATTATGATGATAATAGTAATGACAACAGCAACAACAGTAATGATGATGGTGATGATAATGAGGATGAGGATGATGATGATGATAATAATAATAATAATAATAATAATAATAATAATAATAATAATAATAATAATAATAATAATAATAATAATAATAATAATAATAATAATGAATATAATGATATCAATGATGATGATCATAATAAATAATGATAATCATAATAATAATATCAATAACAAGTATAACAATATCGATAAGGCTAATAATATTGATCTTTGGCGCTCTTTGGACGAGGGTTACTGATAAAAACAACATATTTTTTCCTATCATAAGCACGAACTATCACCACCAGTTCTCGCAGAAGGAAGATCTAACAAGGGTTTTTTGGAGACATTAACCCTTCTAGTCCCAAGCACGACTACTGCAAACGCATACCCCCCCCCCCTCCCCCACACACACTTTCTATGTCTCTCTCTATCTCCCGCTTCTAAAACATCAGTTTACCCCGGGCATGCCAGCGTTTCCCCCGGGGGTTCAGAGGCTTCTCTTTGCAGATTTTAAGCGGAACTTAAATGTCTCCGAACCGCGATTTCTTCAACTCGGTTCATATCGCCTGTCTGTCATTGCGCATTTATTTAGAAAGTGAGCAAATATGTGCCACAAGCAAAGGCACAGTAATGTGTATGTTTACACACACAAAATACACACACGCGCGCGCACGCGCACACATACACACACATATGTGCGTGTGTCAGAAAGGTAAAGGCCCTGTGACACTTTCTATTCAACTTTTTTAAGCACCTTACGCCTTGGCATCCATGAGCCGAGGCTAGAAGTCAGAGCAGGAAAGAGAGCGGGAAAAGGAGAGCAGCTGCTCTTTCGCTAACGCGAGTCATAGGCAACAAGCGACATGCTCTCCCCAAGG
>NC_091576.1:10218305-10228305 GCF_042767895.1 Penaeus vannamei
TGCATATATCTCCAAGTCGCTGAAATACATCATACCTGAATAAAGTCTATAGAAAACAATATGGCGAAAGAATTCTTGCCTGAAGGATAACGGTACGTCCTTCCCGAAGGCTGATCCGCCGGCGAAAGAGGCCTTCCGGAAGAAGGGACACGTTAATATAGACTTTAATCATTATCTTTGGGAAATTAATACGTAGCGGGTTTCCCTTGGAGCAGTACTTCGTATAAATCAATGTAATGTTTTTTAAGTAAAACTAATGCTCTGTACATCACTTTTACATTATTGTAAGGTAATTATTTCCATTACCTTTCTCAGAAAAAGTTGCTTCTCGTTAAAGGGAAGCCTTCATTATTTTTGTTCCCCTTAGAATTCGCGTACTCTGTGTAATCACGCTGAACACAGAAAACGTGCCGTAATAGGTGCTGTAGTAGTGACGAGGTTAGGAGTTCTCTGCGGTTACATGCTTATAGGGCACTCCTAGGGTTATATATGGTAAACTTTTGTGCATAAATGTCTAGAGGTATACTTTGTTTCAACATGCATCCAGATAAGAAATTATTATACTGTAAAATCCGTTGATTGTAAAGATATATGAATATCTGTTTTGCGAAACGGCTGCTTCGGCCAAATGAAGCATGGATTTGTTATTGTTTTAATTTTACATTAATTATATTGATGTCAATTCATATTTTTCTATTAATAATAAACTTGTTATTGGTAACTGTTTGTGATGAATCCTGTGGTTATTGGAAATGATTGATTTGAGATTTACGAAGGAAATTGCTTCATAACCAAAGAGAGATGATAACTAATGATGAGCATAATGAACAAGAATGAAAATAATTTTTGAATAATGACTAATACACACTCCAAGATATAACACTAGATATATACATGCATACATATATATATATATATATATATATATATATATATATATATATATATATATATACATATGTATACATACGTATATGCATATACATATATATATATATATATACATATATACATGTATACATACATATATATATACATATACATACATACATATGTATATATGTGAGTGTGTATGTGTGTATATATTTATGTATATATATATCTATGTATATACATATATGTATTTATATATATGTGTATATATATATTTATATGTATATGTATGTATACATGTAAATGTATGTACATATGTATATGTATGTATATATGTATATGTATGTACATATGTATATGTATGTATATATGTATATGTATATAATATATATATATATATATATATATATATATATAGATAGATAGATAGATAGATAGATAGATAGATTGATAGATAGACATGGTGGGCCAAAAGTGGGCTCAAAATTTGTCTCACGTTTTAGATCTAATTATCCAAACCATAATTTGAAACCGAATGATTCACGTTTGGGATATCTTAAGATATTTCCTTCAATTTTGGTTTTGATTTTTTACGTTATTTTTTTTTTTTTTTTTTTTTTTTGTTTTTTTTTTTGTTTTTTCTTACAGGGATTGTTAAATAATTTTAAGCCTATTTTGGCCCATCCTGTATCAGCGTTTCCACAAGCTTAAAACTGATTTCCTGAAATGTTTCTTGAGATTTCCTGATATTTCCTAAGATTTCCTGACATCCAAAGACAAATTTCCTTAAATATTCCCTTAAAGTTTCTATATTATTAATGGCGCTTTCTGTGCATTCTTATCATTTATTTATTTATATTAATTAGAATACTTATTCATTTTTACATAATCACTAATAATAATCTGGTAATTTTCTAAAAGCACCAGTTCTTCAATTAATAAGGTATTTAGTTTCAATAAAATCATCTAAACTAAATTGATTAAAACATTCAATATAGAATTCTAGTCTAAACTAAACATTGAAATATCATTAATAATTATATCATACGAACACAATATAGGACATAGGAACAATTTCGTACTTTAAAAGACAATAGTCTTTTAAAAATAGGAAAGAAAAAGAAATCTATGCTTAATAACATTCTTATTTTTTTACGCACTAAATGAGGAGATAAAAAAGAACACACTGCATGCCGTATCCAACGGTAGGTTTATCAATCCAATCAAGGTGGTGACGAGTGACCTGAAAAGAAATCGCAAACACATTTCATGATCAACCCAAGCACAGTTTGAATCAGAGATCAAACATTTAACTCATATCCTCCGTAAGTCATAAGTCACAAACAGTGATATAGCCAAAATAGCTTATGGAGAGAGTGAAAAAAAAACTTTCCAGTGATAGCCTATGAAAAATAGTATACATCGAAACCTCAAAAAGTCAGAATTAAGATTATATTCTTTATGACTTATGGGGGACTGCAAAAGCACTTGAGGTATATGTATAAATAGTAATATTACAGTGTAAATAATATGTCACAAGGCTTCAATTAGAGGAAGAAAAATACATAAAGTACATAAAATCTTTCATAAGTCAGAATATGGTGACTGTCATTCTGACATGGAGAATTACATAAAGGGTTTAGAGTAACAAATCTGAATGAATAATTATATTCCAATGTAAATAACCGGTAGCAAAGGTTGAATTAGAGGGAAAAGAAGATACATCATATTTGCCATAAATCAGAATTGTGATTATTGTCATGGAGAATTATATAAACAGTTTATGGCAACATGCAGTTTATGTATGGATAATCATGTTATGGTGTAAATAACAAGTAGCAAAGCTTGATTTAAATAAATAGTGTATATCTGCATAAGTCAGAATTATGGTTATAGCCTTTCTTACCTGAGAGAAACAGGAGCACTTTACAGGAACAAAGGAAAGTAAAAGAAAACCAGTAATGTACTGTAAATGAAACCAATGCTTAAATCAGAGGGCAGATTTGTATAATGTGACAGTTGCATATATATACTTATGTATCTCTGAGTGAAGCTAAGAATTTTCTTTTTACTTCTGATGCTTCTGAGTCACATGCATTAGCACGCATTTTACTATGGAGCCTTAACATTTCATTAGTAGTCCAAGTAGCGACTCGTGGTAAAGAAATGCAGGACTCAAAAAATCTTACAAACATTTGGGAATTGAAGGTCATCGAGGCATGAATGAAATCCATGTTACCATCTCGATCTCCTGTTCTCTCCACTCCAGATCAGCAGTTTGGCAATTAATCATGTCTTTCAAATATAGCAGCTGATTTATCACTGGTAATAGGCTTGATTGTGTGAAGATGGTAACTTTTGTAGAAAGGCATGAGAGCTACGATTTTATTTCACACCATTAAATTCTACAAGTAAATTCTCTGCAATGCTTAAAAAAATCTTGTAGGAATCATCGTTTCGAATGCTGCCTTCAGTGTCATGAATGGTTGCACTTGCAGCATTACCGATGTATGTAGAAGCGAGAGGAACATAGTGGTCTTTATCATTTGGGTCTATACTCTCAAAAGTATTTTTTTTATATACATAATCAAGCTTCATGAAATCTGAATACACTGACATAACCAAGTTTGATCATTCTCCTTTCAACTCGTGCAAAAGAGGCATTTCCCTTTGCAAGAGTATAATAAAAGAGTCCAGTTTCCCTAAATTGAAGGACAAGAACTCCAGAAATGCTTGAATAAATTTGTTTTTCAGTTGCATCAAAATATGGTCATTTGTGTGCGTTGGATCGTCAAAGACCAGCTGTGTAAAATAATGCTTCAGTGGTTCATACTGTTCAAGGATTCGATCCACACACAATTTGTAGGAAAGCCACCGAGTCTGCCCTGGCTTGAGAATGACATGCTTTTTCTACATTGAAAGTCTTGAAACTCATGTAACGTTTTTTGAGAAGAAAAATGGAAATGAGAAAATATATTTCTGCACATATCTTCAAGTGACTTTGGCAGTTTCTGTGATGCTCGGGATGCACTCAAATGAATTAAGTGACATGAACACTTTACTGGCAGAATCCAGGGACAGTCTTTCAAAAGCAGTTGAAGCACAGTGATGTTTACCGAACATGTGTCGGCACAAAACCTACATTTTCCATTGGCATGTTTTTTTTTTTTTTTTTTTTTTTTTTTTTTTTTTTTTTTTTTTTTTTTTTAAGGCATTGCTTTAGGCATTCATAAATTGTCTGCTTTGCTCTCAGCTGACTCAATGAGATCAGTAAAGACACATTTCATTTCAAAGGATGCTCCATTAAAAATGTCCCCAAAACTGCTAATTGTGATTTGGTAGATCCATCTACAGTTTCGTCAATGGTAGAAAACTTTTGTTGAAGCAACATTATGTTCTCTTTCAAGTGATGAATCCCAAGGACTTGTCTCACAGTATTTGTTGCTTTTGTTGCTTTCTGTTTAATGTAAAAAAAAAAATAAGACAATCCGTGGGATTTTTCTCAGCAATAAAGCTACAGTTTAATCTCCATGTTAGCTATCTCATCAGCTTCAGTGGTTAATTTGAATTTTGACCTAGGCTGCGATTTATTCACCTATACAAATATTTTCATGTTGTCTTTATGAGTCTTTGACACACATTTGCTGTTTTGGCACATGGTGCAGATATGTTCCAGGCATCACAGTAAGGTACATGCTTCCTTTTACCAATTTCTTTTTCACCCAACTCTAAAACATGGGATTCCCAAGCCGTCACTGAACTTTTGCCCATATCTCACTCTTTCTTTGAGTGGAGCTGAACGTTTTATTCATGATATTCCCAGTAGTTCCTTTATCTATCTCATATTCACTAGAAGAGTCATCGGAGTTATCATCTACTTGTCTCTTTTAAATCACGGTTGAATTTGAAGCTATATTTTTTCTGGAAAAAGGTATGGTCAAGCAATCACTACCTCATGTTTTCACAAACGCTATTTTGAAAAGCACTTATATTTATTCAGCACATGACTTTGGTACAATGATTGGGAAAGACTTTAGTAGATACTATTTAAAATCCTAAAATAGTAACATGTGAAACCAGTACCCTCGCTGGGAAGGAGGGTAGTAAAAATCATGTTTTAGGGTTCCTGATATTTGTCTTCTAGCTATTTTGGTTCTTATAATTTACCGATTTAGTTTATGTTAACTGATCTCTCCCAATCATCTACATAGACATCTTAATAGAGTATAACAGCTTTACCTAGTCCAAGATAACATCACAGATTAATCTCAATTACATTAGTTCAGGTGAGGTGAGGTTAGTCAAGCTAGTTAGGTTAAATTAGTATGTGTATAACAAGTGGTAGTGAATACTTACCTTATTAGAAACCAATGGTAGTGAATAGATACCCAAGTAGAAACCAATGGTAGTGAATAGATGCCAAGTAGAAACCACTGGCAGTGAATAGATACCCAAGTAGAAACCACTGGCAGTGAATAGATACCCAAGTAGAAACCAGTGGTAGTGAATAGATACCCAAGTAGAAACCACTGGCAGTGAATAGATACCCAAGTAGAAACCAATGGCAGTGAATAGATACCCAAGTAGAAACCACTGGCAGTGAATAGATACCCAAGTAGAAACCACTGGCAGTGAATAGATACCCAAGTAGAAACCACTGGCAGTGAATAGATACCCAAGTAGAAACCACTGGCAATGAATAGATACCCAAGTAGAAACCACTGGCAGTGAATAGATACCCAAGTAGAAACCACTGGCAGTGAATAGATACCCAAGTAGAAACCACTGGCAGTGAATAGATACCCAAGTAGAAACCACCGGCAGTGAATAGATACCCAAGTAGAAACCAATGTCAGTGAATAGATACCCAAGTAGAAACCACTGGCAGTGAATAGATACCCAAGTAGAAACCAATGTCAGTGAATAGATACCCAAGTAGAAACCACTGGCAGTGAATAGATACCCAAGTAGAAACCAGTGGTAGTGAATAGATACCTAAGTAGAAACCAATGGCAGTGAATAGATACCCAAGTAGAAACCACTGGCAGTGAATAAATACCCAAGTAGAAACCACTGGCAGTGAATAGATACCCAAGTAGAAACCACTGGCAGTGAATAGATACCCAAGTAGAAACCACTGGCAGTGAATAGATACCCAAGTAGAAACCAATGGCAGTGAATAGATACCCAAGTAGAAACCACTGGCAGTGAATAGATACCCAAGTAGAAACCAATGGCAGTGAATAGATACCCAAGTAGAAACCACTGGCAGTGAATAGATACCCAAGTAGAAACCACTGGCAGTGAATAGATACCCAAGTAGAAACCACTGGCAGTGAATAGATTCCCAAGTAGAAACCACTGGCAGTGAATAGATACCCAAGTAGAAACTAGTGGTAGTGA
This sequence comes from Penaeus vannamei, assembly GCF_042767895.1. Lineage (NCBI taxonomy): Eukaryota > Metazoa > Arthropoda > Malacostraca > Decapoda > Penaeidae > Penaeus > Penaeus vannamei. The sequence goes on from NC_091576.1 coordinate 10,224,582, forward strand.
ATAGATACCCTAGTAGAAACCAATGGCAGTGAATAGATACCCAAGTAGAAACCAATGGCAGTGAATAGATACCCAAGTAGAAACCAATGGCAGTGAATAGATACCCAAGTAGAAACCAATGGCAGTGAATAGATACCAAGTAGAAACCACTGGCAGTGAATAGATACCAAGTAGAAACCACTGACAGTGAATAGATACCCAAGTAGAAACCACTGGCAGTGAATGATACCCAAGTAGAAACCACTGGCAGTGAATAGATACCCAAGTAGAAACCACTGGCAGTGAATAGATACCCAAGTAGAAACCACTGGCAGTGAATAGATACCCAAGTAGAAACCAATGGCAGTGAATAGATACCCAAGTAGAAACTAGTGGTAGTGAATAGATACCCAAGTAGAAACCACTGGCAGTGAATAGATACCCAAGTAGAAACCACTGGCAGTGAATAGATACCCAAGTAGAAACTGGTGGTAGTGAATAGATACCCAAGTAGAAACCACTGGCAGTGAATAGATACCCAAGTAGAAACCACTGGCAGTGAATAGATACCCAAGTAGAAACCACTGGCAGTGAATAGATACCCAAGTAGAAACTAGTGGTAGTGAATAGATACCCAAGTAGAAACCACTGGCAGTGAATAGATACCCAAGTAGAAACCACTGGCAGTGAATAGATACCCAAGTAGAAACTGGTGGTAGTGAATAGATACCCAAGTAGAAACCAATGGCAGTGAATAGATACCCAAGTAGAAACTAGTGGTAGTGAATAGATACCCAAGTAGAAACCACTGGCAGTGAATAGATACCCAAGTAGAAACCACTGGCAGTGAATAGATACCCAAGTAGAAACCACTGGCAGTGAATAGATACCCAAGTAGAAACTAGTGGTAGTGAATAGATACCCAAGTAGAAACTAGTGGTAGTGAATAGATACCCAAGTAGAAACCAGTGGTAGTGAATAGATACCCAAGTAGAAACCACTGGCAGTGAATAGATACCCAAGTAGAAACCACTGGCAGTGAATAGATACCCAAGTAGAAACCACTGGCAGTGAATAGATACCCAAGTAGAAACCAATGGCAGTGAATAGATACCCAAGTAGAAACTAGTGGTAGTGAATAGATACCCAAGTAGAAACCACTGGCAGTGAATAGATACCAAGTAGAAACCAATGTCAGTGAATGGATACCCAAGTAGAAACCACTGGCAGTGAATAGATACCCAAGTAGAAACCACTGGCAGTGAATAGATACCCAAGTAGAAACCAATGGCAGTGAATAGATACCCAAGTAGAAACCACTGGCAGTGAATAGATACCCAAGTAGAAACCACTGGCAGTGAATAGATACCCAAGTAGAAACCAGTGGTAGTGAATAGATACCCAAGTAGAAACCAATGGCAGTGAATAGATACCCAAGTAGAAACCACTGGCAGTGAATAGATACCCAAGTAGAAACCACTGGCAGTGAATAGATACCCAAGTAGAAACCACTGGCAGTGAATAGATACCCAAGTAGAAACTAGTGGTAGTGAATAGATACCCAAGTAGAAACCAATGTCAGTGAATGGATACCCAAGTAGAAACCACTGGCAGTGAATAGATACCCAAGTAGAAACCACTGGCAGTGAATAGATACCCAAGTAGAAACCACTGGCAGTGAATAGATACCCAAGTAGAAACCACTGGCAGTGAATAGATACCCAAGTAGAAACCAGTGGTAGTGAATAGATACCCAAGTAGAAACCAATGGCAGTGAATAGATACCCAAGTAGAAACGACCTCCTCCTCGGGCGCGGCGACCACCTCCGGGCGGGAAACGACCTCCTCCTCGGGCGGGAAACGACCTCCTCCTCGGGCGCGGCGACCACCTCCGGGCGGGAAACGACCTCCTCCTCGGGCGCGGCGACCACCTCCGGGCGGGAAACGACCTCCTCCTCGGGCGCGGCGACCACCTCCGGGCGCGGCGACCACCTCCGGGCGGGAAACGACCTCCTCCTCGGGCGGGAAACGACCTCCTCCTCGGGCGCGGCGACCACCTCCGGGCGGGAAACGACCTCCTCCTCGGGCGCGGCGACCACCTCCGGGCGGGAAACGACCTCCTCCTCGGGCGCAGCGACCACCTCCGGGCGGGAAACGACCTCCTCCTCGGGCGCGGCGACCACCTCCGGGCGGGAAACGACCTCCTCCTCGGGCGCGGCGACCACCTCCGGGCGGGAAACGACCTCCTCCTCGGGCGGGAAACGACCTCCTCCTCGGGCGCGGCGACCACCTCCGGGCGGGAAACGACCTCCTCCTCGGGCGCGGCGACCACCTCCGGGCGGGAAACGACCTCCTCCTCGGGCGCGGCGACCACCTCCGGGCGGGAAACGACCTCCTCCTCGGGCGCGGCGACCACCTCCGGGCGGGAAACAACCTCCTCCTCGGGCGCGGCGACCACCTCCGGGAGGGAAACGACCTCCTCCTCGGGCGCGGCGACCACCTCCGGGCGGGAAACGACCTCCTCCTCGGGCGGGAAACGACCTCCTCCTCGGGCGCGGCGACCACCTCCGGGCGGGAAACGACCTCCTCCTCGGGCGCGGCGACCACCTCCGGGCGGGAAACGACCTCCTCCTCGGGCGCGGCGACCACCTCCGGGCGGGAAACGACCTCCTCCTCGGGCGCGGCGACCACCTCCGGGCGGGAAACGACCTCCTCCTCGGGCGCGGCGACCACCTCCGGGCGGGAAACGACCTCCTCCTCGGGCGGGAAACGACCTCCTCCTCGGGCGCGGCGACCACCTCCGGGCGGGAAACGACCTCCTCCTCGGGCGCGGCGACCACCTCCGGGCGGGAAACGACCTCCTCCTCGGGCGCGGCGACCACCTCCGGGCGGGAAACGACCTCCTCCTCGGGCGCGGCGACCACCTCCGGGAGGGAAACGACCTCCTCCTCGGGCGCGGCGACCACCTCCGGGCGGGAAACGACCTCCTCCTCGGGCGGGAAACGACCTCCTCCTCGGGCGCGGCGACCACCTCCGGGCGGGAAACGACCTCCTCCTCGGGCGCGGCGACCACCTCCGGGCGGGAAACGACCTCCTCCTCGGGCGCGGCGACCACCTCCGGGCGGGAAACGACCTCCTCCTCGGGCGCGGCGACCACCTCCGGGCGGGAAACGACCTCCTCCTCGGGCGGGAAACGACCTCCTCCTCGGGCGCGGCGACCACCTCCGGGAGGGAAACGACCTCCTCCTCGGGCGCGGCGACCACCTCCGGGCGGGAAACGACCTCCTCCTCGGGCGGGAAACGACCTCCTCCTCGGGCGCGGCGACCACCTCCGGGCGGGAAACGACCTCCTCCTCGGGCGCGGCGACCACCTCCGGGCGGGAAACGACCTCCTCTTCGGGCGCGGCGACCATCTCCGGGCGGGAAACGACCTCCTCCTCGGGCGCGGCGACCACCTCCGGGCGGGAAACGACCTCCTCCTCGGGCGCGGCGACCACCTCCGGGCGGGAAACGACCTCCTCCTCGGGCGCGGCGACCACCTCCGGGCGGGAAACGACCTCCTCCTCGGTCGCGGCGACCACCTCCGGGCGGGAAACGACCTCCTCCTCGGGCGCGGCGACCACCTCCGGGCGGGAAACGACCTCCTCCTCGGGCGCGGCGACCATCTCCGGGCGGGAAACGACCTCCTCCTCGGGCGCGGCGACCACCTCCGGGCGGGAAACGACCTCCTCCTCGGGCGCGGCGA
>NC_091576.1:10238305-10260805 GCF_042767895.1 Penaeus vannamei
TCCATCAGATCAGGATAACAGTCTGGGGGAAGTGGAAGCTACTGTCGCCTGTCTGTCTGCCTCCGCTCCCCGTGCTCCCTCATTGGTCGAATCCCACCCCCTCCAGCCAATGAGATGCGCCATCATCATGAAAATACAGTGGCTGTCGCCGTGTGTGTGGCCGTATAGCAAAACATGTTCCTCGAGTGGATGACGACTGTGAGGAAAATCTCTTTGTCGCTCCACAGGCCACCCACAAGCCACTAGTGTGTGCGCTCCTATTCACTTCCATTGACCTTGCAGTCGAGCTTCTAGTAGTCGTGCCACTAAAGTCGCTTGTCTGAACAGGGTCTTAGATTATATATTATTGGCCCCCAGGAAACTCGTTAATTGATTTACTACATTTTTTTCAAGAACTAAACTGTACCTATATATACATACATACATACATATATATATATATATATATATATATATATATATATATATATATATATATATATATATATATATGTACAGTTGAGGAATTATATTTCAGTACACTTACTGGATCCAGCTTTTGTACATTTTGTACATTTTTATGAATGAGGCAAAAAACCCTATGCAGCCCCTATAAAATACATTATGGGGGCTGCAACAGTTGGCACATGTGACTGTGCAGAGCAGTTTCGTCGGTCATGACCAGGAACGGCATTGTTTGGCACAATGTCCTAAACGTCAACATTTTTGACATTGACAGGGAGGAGGTTGGTATGGTTAGAAAGGGAGGGATTCTCAACTAATGTTAACATTAAAGGGAAGGTCATGTCTGCAGAAAGTAATTTTGGCAATGTTGGTGGGGTTCTTATGATAACCTTTAGAAGGAATGGAGTAGCACTGTACTGATATTACATTATAGTCCGCGAGGCAGGCAAGTAAGCCTTGCTGGGGAGATAGAGACAGTTCCAGTACAAGTATTAAAGGTTGGATGAGGTTCTGCAGGAATGGGGTTGCCAGAGAGGTCAGTTACATTTGATAATGCTATAGCTTCAGTTTCAGATGTAACTGTAACGAGGCGGGAACGATCGGGTCGGGTACGGAAAGAGTCTACCTACTTCTTTTTGGAGATATTGCTGAAAGAGAAGTGTTGCCTGAGTAAGGAGCTGTAGGGGGGATCACAAAAAATCAGTCCCATTTGGCTGGGCTAAACAGAGTGAAGATATTTGTAGAGATGGGGGTGGTAAAAGGATGAGGACATGTGGAAGAAGGAGTACATGTTGAGGGGTGGGTGCATTACGGAGAGATGGAGAATAAGGCTGTACAGTAGCAATAAGGAAGGACGGCGTGGTTGATAAAGAAGATTGTAGGGGTAGAAGTGAAGAAGTTAAGGAAGTTGGGAGTAGAAATGTCTCCTGGAGATTGAGTCTTGACTTGGGTGGATAATGTAGTCATTGAGGGGTGGGTAGTAGTTTCAGTGTTCAGAGTCGGAGTCGGAGAACCGAAAGAGTTTGAAATGGTGGGGCTATTTCATGAGGGGACAAGCCTTGAGGGGTAAGGGGTCGATAACTAAAACAGGGGAATACCGTGCCCATGGCTCCCTCAGGCCGTTCAGGAATGGTACAAAGTCATCCTTTCATCCTTTCAGCACGGTTCTTAGGGCCGTACTAAAAAAAAAAAGAGGCAGGCAATGCCCAACTCGTCGCCATGCGATCCCGTAGTCGGTACCATAAGGCCCTACTTTCCCTTCGCCTGGCGTTGTCAACTGCTAAAGTCCAAGTACCATTTCACAAAACATCACTTTCAGGTGTTCGCGGTAGACAAAATATTGGAACATCGCCCGACTACAGAAACCTGCTATATCCCTCTTTCATCGCCACTTCCGTAAGTATCTCTCATTAGTACTAAACTTAATGCATTATAATTGACTAGAAACCCCTCAAAAAATACTTTTTTTTCTTTTTTTTTAATCGCAGATGATTATATAGTAACAAATGATCTAATAAGTATTCCGTATTTTGAAGTATTTACCCATACTTTGCTGATATCTGGACAGGTGAGAGTGAGATGTCGAGAACGCTGTCTCTCCTCCACAAAATAAATACATATATAAGATCAAATAAATGTTAATAGCTATAATTTCCATATTAGGAAATATTTGTGAAAGTGTTGAACTTTCCAGGTATTTTAGTTTATCTATAAATTTAATGCTAGATTCCAGTAATTTGGAAATTATTACATTAGCCTTGTGAATTTATAAAATTACAAAAGATTTAAAGATAACCTTAGTTTCTGAAATGACAACAGCTGTATATGAATTGCACTGTCTGGAAGCTCTTGAAGGTCTTCATTCTGCAGGCCAATATAACATACCAAGAACATACATTGCTGACTGGATAAAAAATATATATATACATATAAATACATAAATATAAATGCATGAATAAAAAAAAAAAAAAAAAAAAAAAAATATATATATATATATATATATATATATATATATATATATATATATATATATATATATATATATATATATATATATATATATATATATATATATATATATACATAAATGTATATACATATCCTCTCCCTCCACACACATACGCATATACATACACACCTAATACACGCACACATATACTCATGTGTATATTTTTATAAATATGTGTATGTGTGCTGGGTGACTTACACATATGTGTCTCTATATCAATATATCATTTGCTTATCTTTTTGGACAATAATATGATAAAAAAATGATATTATGATAAAAAAATCACAATTACTTGAACATTTGCTTATGAATAACTATGTAGCGTTTCTTTTCAGGATCACCAGTACCACCCTATGTGCAGATCTTGATGTGGCAGCTGACAGGTGCTGACAATTTTGACGTGTAACAGCAACTTGAGAGCAATAAACAATGAAAAATAATACTGTTTCCTTTATTAAACCAACAAAATTCTGCTTATTGCAATTACATTTTCAACACTGAAATGTGTCTAAAGGACATGTATGAACCTACTATAGCCAAATGTGAAAATATTATAATGGTTTAAACATATATAGAACTTAAAGGTAAATATGTCATATTAATCATGTTTTATATCAAGTAAGATTTCAAATATTCATCCAGACCCTGGAACTGTAGCTAAACATACTTAAATCACAATGCATTTTTTTCTAACTGCTACAGTTTTCTTTAATTTCTAAATCCATTATATGTCTGTAGCATTGTTCATTTGCACAAGATATTTTATTTAGCGATTTTTTGCCTTTAGATGGGTTCCCTCAGTATCTTGTGGACTAGCTTTCTTTATGTTTGCTTATGGTGATTTGTGCCTCAAAGTAAACAAATTCAAATTTCCCGCGTTGTTCAAAGTTAGCGATGGTCTATCTAGAGGAAACCCGGGCAAAGGATCGCCCGCCGAAAGTGTTGTAAGCTCGGCTTACTTTTGTTAACGCCTGGCGATCGCCTGCACTTTTCCGAAACTTTGATGGTACGGAAGTGGATGGTAGAAGGGGTTGGAGAAGGGATGGAAACGGAAGAGCGGGAGGGAGAAAAGACCCTGCATAATTAGTCAAGTCGAGGGCTGAGGCCCTAGGTGGGGGAGATCCCCGCATTGGATCCCACTCCTCGTCTCTTAAGCCCCCCCCCCCCCCACGACAACAACGGGCAAGGGATTAGGGGGGACGATTGGAAGAGGGAGTATAGGCTGAGGGGGTAGTATTACGGAGAGATGGGTAATAAGGCTGGAAGGTAGTAATAAGGAAGGATGGGGTGATTGATGAAAGTTGTGGGGGTAGAGGTGATGTTAAAGTTGGGAGAGTAGGAATGTGGATAGTTAATGGATAGTTAATGATCATATAGCACTATAGGAAAGTATATCAAAGGAGGGGTGAAGGGTGATAGTTGCTATGCGTCAATAATCTAGAGTAATCTTGAAAGGTTAAAGATGGGTAAATGAGTTACTGTGTGGATGGGCTATGGTGGGTCTCAGTAAGGGAATTACATAAGGGATTCACGAGTATATCCAGGAGGAATTGGAAAGGATAGAGGGGATTGATAATGGTTAATAGTTAAAAAGCAAAGCAAAAAAAAAAAAAAAAAAAAAATCTGTCATATAGCACTATAGGAAAGTATATTAGAGGAGGGGTGAAGGGTGATAGTTACTATGCGTCAACTATCTAGAGTGATTTTGTAGGGTTAAAGATGGTTAAGGAAGTTGTGTGAATGGGCTATGGTCGGCTTAGGTAAGGGAATTACATAAGTGTTTCATGTGTGTTTCCAGGAGGGAGTGGAAATGATAGAGGGGATGGAGGGAGGGATAATGTACTTATAGTTGGAGTTAAGGGGGGTGGGTTGTGTTGGGAGGGAGTAGGAGGGAGTGGTGTAGGGGGAGTATGAGTAGGAGGATGGATATCGGCAGTAGTTGGTGTTGAGGGGGATGGGTTGTGTTAGAGGGAGTAGGAGGAAGACTGATACCGGTAGTATCAGGAGGATGGTTATCGGTAGTATGCGTAATTGAGGATTAGGTTGTGTTTAGAGGGAGTAGGAGAGAGGGGTGTAGGTTGAATATGAGCAGGAGGGGGATGGATACCGGCTGTCACTTCGAGTATGGAGGGAGCATAAGGTGTGGAATTTTGTCTCAAGCATATAGTTTTGGATATATATTCCATAGTTTCTGCAGTGGAGTTAGTTGGATAGTTTTGTGAGAAAGATTTTCCTATGAGGGAGGGGAACAGGAGACTGGTGTCTGAAGGTAAAGGTAGGTGAAGGTGAGTGCATTAGGGGAAGAAGGGGTGGAACGTTTAGTCTGTCTGCTGCGGGTAGTGCGGGGAGGGAGTGCCATGGTGTTGGGGCTGTAGTTGAGCTTGGAGTGTCTGGGTGTCGAGTAGCAAAAGAATTTGACAGGAGGAGGTAGAATGTAGAAGTGGAAGTAGGGAAGTAGGTATAGGGGAGGATGTAGGAGCATCTTGAGGTGGAGGGGGAGGGGCAGAGCGAGCAACATTACTAGAGTAGGGAGTACAAGAGAAACCTTGATGGCGTGCTTCCTGTCTGGCTTCACGTAGAGTGAGACCATCTTTGTATCAGAGTTGCTACCACTGACTCGAACTTGTAAGTGGGACAGCCTCTATAAAATACATTATGGGGGACGCCGCAGTTAGCACATGTACGTGTTTGTGCAGAGCAGTTTGATCGGTTATAACCTGGTTTGGCACATAGGGGGCATCGGTCTGTGGAACGGCAATGTTTGGCAGAATGTCCAAATCGCCAACAGTTTTGACATTGACGAGGAGGAGGTTGGTATGGTTGAACAGGGAGGGATTGTCCACCAATGTAGATACGAAAGGGAAGACCATGTGTGCGGAAAGTAATTTTGGCAATGTTGATCAGATTCTTTCGTTGACCTTTAGGAGGAATGGTGTAGCAATGTACTGACTTCACATCTTGGCCTTTGAGGCATCCAATAAGTGTTCTCCACAGTCTGACCAATCTTTGGTATCGAATGGGTAATTTGCTGGGGAGAGAGAATGAGTGAGTTCCAGTACAAGTATTAAGGGTTGGATGAGGTTCTGCTGGAATGGGGTTGCCAGAATGATCGGTTAAATTTGATAGTGCTATAGATTCAGTTTCTGATCTGACTTACGAGACGGTAGCGATCGCGTCTGGTATAGAAGTAATAATGACAAGAAAATAAATGTGCTCGACATCAAAGGTCATATAGCATTATGGTATTGTACTGTATTGTGTTGGGAGGGTTTTAAAATTCTTCATTACAATTAAAATGTCAAGTTTCGACGGTCATTTATTGTATGATAGTCTAGTATTTAAAGGAGTAGGGGAGGGTAGATGGAGGTAGGATAGGTATTGATGAGAAGAGGAAGAGTTAAGGATAGATGATTAGATCAAAAGGATATTTATGCGTCTGAGGAAGTCTGGTATAGAAAGGGATTTTGGCCACTTGTTTTTGGAGACATTTTTGAAAGAGAAGTGTTGCCCGAGTAAAGGGCTGTAGAAGGGATCACGAAAAATCGGTCCCATTTAGCTGGGCTAAACAGTATTTAAAATATCTCTAGGGTTGGTGGTGGTGGATGGTCGGGGACGTGTGGAAGAGGGAGTATTACAGAGTGATGGAGAATAAGGCTGTAAGGTAGTAATAAGGGAGGATGGGGTGCTTGATGAAGGTTATGGGGGTAGAGTTGATGAATTTGAGGAAGTTGTGAGGGTAGGAATGTCTTCTGGAGATCGAGTCTCTGCTTGGGTGGGTAATGCACTGGTAGGTATTGAGGAGTGGGTAGTAGTTTGTGTTCGGAGTCGTTGTCAAAGGAGAGCCTGGGGTCAGGGAGCCGGTGGGGCTACTTTACGAAGGGGCAAGCCTCATTGCCCCTAATCAGGTTATTTCATATTCATTACTGGCCATGGGAAGCCTTAACTGTGTAAAGGGAAATAAACAGTCCACCCCCAGTATCCTATAGGGGGTTAAGGGCTAGACAACTAAATCAGGGGAGTACCGTGCCCATGGTTCCCGTAGTCCGTTCAGGACTAGCACAAGGTCAGCCTTTCATTCTTTCAGCACGGCTCTTACACTGTGGAGGTTAAGAAAACAAACTGGATTTTATCTCTTTATTGTTAATGAGCCAAGCACAGGTCAGGTGCGGTTCTAGATTGATGGCCAATCAGGAACCGCTACAGCACTCCCCCTCTAGTTTCGCGGTCGCGAAACGGACTCTGGCGATCCTGAAGGGCTGCTGCAGGTGTGCGGGTTTGGCGCGGTCGATGGTCACGGTGTCTTCTCCCTTTGGCCGGCGGATGGTGATCGTCTTGTCGCCTCTTCGGATGACCGGGAATGGACCCTCGTACAGAGGACAGAGAGCAATCCTGGAGTCCTGGAGGCATGTATATGTACTGCTGTCGGGTGGGTCTCGTCGGTCGGCTGCATACCCGGGCCATTCGTTCGCAGAGTTGTTTGCCGAAGGTCCCGGGTTCGAAGTTGCTGGCTGTGACAAGGAAATCTGCAGGGAGGGCGAGCATTGTCCCGTAGACCATTTCTGCGCTGGTGCACTGCAGGTCCTCTTTGAACGACGTCCGGATGTTAAGGAGGACATGAGGAAGTTGGTCGACCCATCTCCTGTTAGGGGAGGATGATATTAGGGCCTGCTTCATATGCCGGTGGAGTCGCTCGACCATGCCGTTGGCGCAGGGGTGGTAGGCAGTCGTCCTGATTCTTTTGGATCCGAGCAGGATCATTAAGTGGCGCCAAAGTTCGGACTCGAACTGGGCGCCGCGGTCTGTAGTGACGGTTTCCGGGGTGCCGAAGCGGGAGATCCAGGTATTGAAGGTCTTGGCGACTGTCGCTGCGGTGATGTCACGGAGGGCCTAGCCTCGGGCCATCTGGTGAAGCGGTCGATCATCGTCAGGATGTAGCTGTAGCCGTCATCCATGGGCAGAGGTCCCACTATGTCTATGTGGACGTGTTGGAACCTACTGTCTGGAATAGGAAAGGTCTGGAGGGGGGGATTTGGTGTGCCTGTGGATCTTGTTTCTTTGGCATTCGGTACAGGAACGACACCACTGCCGAACGTCCTTGTTGATGGCGGGCCAGACGACTTTGCTGCGGATGATGTGTTGGGTGGCCCGGATGCCACGATGCTGGTGGTAGGCATCGAAGAATCGCCGGGATTTTGACTCTCTCAAGGTAGAAGGAAGTCTGGCCCTCTAGGAGTGGAGTCAAGGACGTGTCCTGGCGTTGCTCTCTGCTTACTACATGGTAGTCCACTGCGTCGTCGGCGAGAGTCGCAGCAGATATGGTCACCCTCGACAGAGCATCGGCGGCCTCATTGTCCGAGCCCCGAATGTGGTGGATGTCCGTCGTGAACTGGGAAATGAAGTCCAGGTGGCGCTCCTCGCGAGGGGATTGGCGGCGGGTCCTCGAGTGTAAGGCGAAGGTGAGGGGTTTGTGGTCCGTCAGGATGTGGAATTCCTTAGCCTCCACAGACGGCTGGAAATGCCTCACCGCGGAGTATGCTGCCAGGAGCTCCCTTCCGAAGGCACTGTACCGTGACTGGCGTGGCGACAGGGTCTGCGAAAAGAAGGCAAGGGGTTGCCACTGCTTACCCTGGCGTTACTGGAGGACCGCACCGATGGCAGTGTCGGAGGACAAACCTTCTGTAGAAGTTAAACATGCCCAGGAATTTCCGCAGCTGCTTCTCCGTCGCTGGCCTGGGGAACTTCCTTATAGCGGTGACCTTCTCCTGCGCTGGGGTGATGCCTTGGGGGGTGACGGTGTGGCCGAGGAAAGAGAGGGAAGCGACACCGAACTGGCATTTTCCCGGGTTGATACCGACGCCCGCGTCTTGCAGTCTGCCGAAGAGGTCGCGGAGATGGCGGACGTGGTCTGCTTCTGAGATGCTGGCGACGAGGATGTCGTCGATGTAGGCGAAGACGCTCTCAAGGCCGCGAGTCACGTCGTTTATGAATCGCTGGAAGGTCTGGGCGGCGTTCCGAAGACCGAAGGGCATCCTGAGGAATTCAAAGAGGCTGAAAGGTGTGATCACGGCCGTCTTGGGGATGTCCTCTTCAGCGATCGGGATTTGGTGGAAGGCCCGCACGAGGTCGATCCTGGAAAAAAACGTACAGCCAGACAGCTCGTGGGAGGAGTGCAGGTGCGGCAGGGGGTATCTGTCGGGGGCGGTGATCGTGTTGAGGTGACGGTAATCACCGCACGGGCGCCAGTCACCATCCTTCTTTTTCACCTGATGCAGAGGGGCCGCCCATTGACTGCTTGAAGGGCGTATAATCCCCAACTGCATCATATGGACGAACTCCGCCCTGGCACTGCGACATCTGTCAGGGGCGAGCGGACGGGAGCGAGAGTGGGCAGGGGGACCGTGGGTGACGATGTGGTGCCGGACTTCGTGCCGTGGTTGGGTGGCCCGGTTGATCGGCTTTGTCAAGGCCGCGAATTCCCGCAGGATGTTCTTGAAGGCGCAGGTCCTGGGAAGCACTGTATATATTAGGGGGGTACTTACCAGAGCCGGAGCAGCGTGCGTGCGGGCCCCGGTTCGGTGGATTAGGGCCATACCTTGAAGATCAACCGTCACACCGTAGTGCGCCAAGAAGTCGGCGCCGATGGTGGGCTGAGGGACGTCGGCGACGAGGAAGATCCACTGGAATCGTTGGGCGGGCTCGCCTTCCAGCGTGCGGGCCCCGGTTTCGGTGGATTAGGGCCATACCTTGAAAATCAACCGTCAGACCGTAGTGCGCCAAGAAGTCGGCGCCGATGATGGGTTGAGGGACGTCGGCGACGAGGAAGATCCACTGGAATCGTTGGGCGGGCTCGCCTTCCAGCGAGAGGCTCCTCGAATACTCGCCGTAAGTATTGATGGGCGCCCAGTTTCCGCGGTACCCTCCAATCTTTGAGCGGCGGTGCAGGAGCGCGGAAGCGAGGCTGGCGGTTAGGCGGTAGAAAGCACCTGGTCCCGGTCACTGTGTGGCGGTGAAGGGGTGCGACAGCGAGGCCGGGAGCGAGAGCGTTCCTGTGTAGATATCTTCTGCACAGCCTCAGATAGTGTGGCGACGTGAGCTGCAAGGGATCCCAACGTCACGGCGGAGGTGGTGGTTGCAGCAGACACTGTCGCTTTTGGCGGTGTGGGTGCCCTAGCTGCGAGCATCGAGTCGGCTTTTAGGGCAAGGTGCTCAAGTGGGGCATCTGGCACCAGCAGGATTTGCTGGATAACAGCGGGCAGCCGCTTAAGGAAGAGAGAGCACATGACTAGTGGGAGCGTCGTGCCGGTGCGGGTGAGGAGGCGCTGGAAGTGGTGAAGGATTTCTGTGGGAGTACGGCTGTCCGCGGCTTCAGACGAGAGGAAGGAGCTTAACGCGGTCAGAGAGTTAGGTGCTGCTCGCCTAAGAATGGCCTCCTTAAGCTCGTCGTAAGTGGCGCACCGATGATCATTCAGGAGGTCGCCGACGGTCAGAAGTTCTGGCGGGAGGTTAGTGACCAGCAGCAAACTGGATTTTATCTCTTTATTGTTAATGAGCCAAGCACAAGTAATGTTAGGTCAGCAGTCGTGTGGCGAATGATGATTCCACCTCAGGTCCGGCGGCTTAAGTACCTGAGCGGCGATGTTAGCTCGGCCGATTAGGGCGGCCCCGAAGCAGGGGTCGGCCAATCACAGGTCAGGTGCGGTTCTAGATTGATGGCCAATCAGGAACCGCTACAACACCTTAGAATGGTTAATGGTTAAGATAAATATGCTAGACATCTAAGAGAATGTGTGGGACTGAAAGAGGGACGTTACATAGAGGACATAGGGGCGGGTCTGAGCGTGACATTAGATAGGTGAGTGTGGCCACTACGTAAGCGTGCGAGGGCCGTCTCCCAACGTCTGTTTTTGTGAAATGGAGCTGAGCAAGAGGAGATTGATGGTTTTACGGTATGTAATTTATTGTTGTGGAGTCTTGACCAAAAAGATTGCTATCGGGTATACAAGGAGGTTTTAAAGTGGAGGTAGTAATCCGTAGCTGGAATATGTGAGAAGTGTAGTTGAGGTCATGTGGACATTGCGGCATAGTTTGCAAGAGTATCTGCCTGTTCATTGCCAGGGATTCCAACATGGCTGGATATCCAGCAAAATCTGACAGATTTGTGATGTGTGGATAGATAGAACAACCAGTTCTGGATCTTACAGACAAGGGGATTAGTCGAGTGCAGAGACTTTATGAGGGTTAAAGAGTTACGGGAGTCAGTAAAAATAGTAAAAGAGGAAGAGGAGAATGAGTATATGCGTCTTAAGGCAAAAAGGAGTGCATATAGTTCTGTAGTAAGGACACTAGATTCAGGAGGGAGGGTGTATTTGAAAGTGCAATCTGGGAATGTTACTGCGAATCCAGCTCCTGAGATGGATTTGGAACCGTCAGTATAAACGTGAATGCTGGAGGAATGAATGGACACATGGTCAAGGAAATGAGTGAGTAGGATAGAGGGGGGAATATCTGATTTTGGTGGGTCAGGGAAAACTGAGGAGCAAATACAGGGGTTAGGTATAAGCCATGGAGGAATGGAATGGACAGAAAGTGGGAGAGGTCAGAGGTGAGGAAAGGGGGAATGGGAGAGGAGGGTATCCAAGCGTACGGGAAGAGGCGTTGGTAAACGTGGAGAAAAGGTAAAGGTATGAAGCAGGATTGTGGAATAGTTAGTTTGGTAAGGGAAAATTGGTGAAATCGAGCATAGCATCGGAGAGAGAAAAGGGCTCAACGTCGAGAGAGGGACGGCATGCCTGATTCAGTATATATGCTCTCACCTGGAGAGGAGCAGAAGGCGCCTAGGGCTAAGCGGAGACCGTTGTGGTGGATTGTATCAAGGTGAGCAAGAAGAGAGGTTGAGGCAGAGGAGTAGATATGGCATCCATAATCTAGAGTGGAGAGAATCAAGGTAACTTGAAGATGGAGGAGAGTTTTGCGATCTGAGCCCCAGGAGATGTGTGAAAGAGTTTGTAAGATTTGGAGGCGACATTGAGCTTTTTCTTTGATGTACAAGATATAGTCTCCCCAGGACAATTTGGAATCAAATATAACGCCTAGGAATTTGCCAGAAAAACGGTATTGGAGTGGAGCGTTATATAAGAAGAGTGGGAGTTTGGGGACCGTACGTGTGCGAGAGAAAAGGATGGGGAAAGATTTGGAGGTAGAGAAGCAAAAGCCATGGTGGCCCAAGAAGTTACTGATGTTATTGCAGACTGTAGGAATTGACAGAGATCTGGTATAGATGTGCCAGATGCATAGATGGCTCCTGATGGTAGGACTGAGACTATGTCATTTACAGCAAGAAGGAATAAAGTGGTACTAAGCACTTCCTTGTGGGACGCCTTCGAATTGAGGAAAGGATGATGACGTGGAAGAGGCAATTTTGACCTGGAAGGTACGTTTAGAAAGGAAGGATTTGATGAAAACGCCCTAAGGAGGACAATTGTTGGAGGATATGGTATCGCCATGTGGTATCATGTGCTTTTTCTAGATCAAAGAATATGGCTAATACGTATTCATGGCGTGCAAATGCCGATGTAATGTATGTCTCGAAATGGGCAAGTGGGTCTGCTGTACTTCGGGCACGTCGGAAACCAAACTGGGAAGGGGAAAGGAGATTATGAGATTCAAGGTACCACATTAAACGGAAGTTAACCATTCGTTCTATTAGTTTGCACAAGCAGCTAGTTAGAGCTATGGAGCGGTAATCTTGGGGTAGGGTACCTGATTTATTGGGTTTTAAGAAAGGTAGGATAAGAGCATCTCGCCAATGAGAAGGAAAATTTCCTGACGTCCATATGTGGTTGAAAATAGTTAAAAGGAAGGATAGAGAGGAAGATGGGAGGTGTCGGAGAATACGATAGTGAATACCATCAGGGACCTTCATGAGTGTTGCAGCACGACTGTAATGCAGCGTTGAGTTCAGAAGAAAAAGGAGCATTATAGGACTCATCAGAGGATAGGGTGAAGGTAATAGGGGTGTGTTCTTTGATGGCTTTAATGGAAGAAAAGTGTGGGGAAAGGTGGGAGCCACTACTGACCTGGCTGAAATAGTTGCCCAATTCATTAGCTATTTCGACAGGCTCAGAGATGAGAATATCTCGAATATGGAGGACGGGTGCAGGATGGGGGGGGATGTTTGCCTGACAATTTATGGATCCGTCGCCAAAAAGCTGAAATAGATGTAGATGTAATTGAGGAAACAATTTTGCCAGCTATTTGTTTTGCTGTTTTTAATTGTATGGCGAAGATGGGCAGATGCTCTTTTAAAGGAAATAAGGGCTGATAGCTGGTGAGGCGTGTCTCGTTTGTTGCGATAGCTGTTCCAGGCTGCTCGTTTTAAGCGAAGCGCTTTGATGCAATCAGAATTCCACCATGGAACACATTTAGAGGTATAAGGTCTTGAAGTTCGAGGAATGGCTGTATAGGCAGCTCTTAGGATCGTGGTTGTAAAATAATGTAGCATATCTGAAATGGACTGTAAGGGGGGTGGAGGGATAGGTATAGTAGAGAGTGAAGTGAAAGTATGCCAGTCAGCACTATCAAAGCACCAGCGTAGAGGATTAGGAAGTGGTACATATGAAGTAGGAGAAAGGAGTACTGGGAAGTGATCACTATAGGGGAAGTGGTCTAAAACTGACCAATGGAAATCTAAATGTAAAGTAGGAGAGCATAGAGAGGGGTCAAGGCATGAAAAGGATTGTGTGCGCTTGTCAAAGTGTGTGGGGCGATCTGAATTAAGAATAATTAGGTTATTTGTGAAGAGGAAGCGTTCTAGAGATCGGCCTCGGGAGTTGGTGGTAGAGTCACCCCACAGTGTGGCGGCAGTTGAAATCACCAACTACGAGGAAAGGTGGTTGGAGTTGGGAAATTAGAGTTTCAAAGGCAGTAAAGTCAATGGGATGGGATGGGATGGGGAAAAGTAGACTGAAATCACTGTGATCTAGCGGCGAAGAAAGATGCGAATAGCTGTGCACGGGACAGTAGTTTGTATGGGAGGTATGACATAAGGTGTTTTATGATGGATAAGTATAGACGAGACATAAAGGGAGTGTGCGGAAGAGATAAAATGGTAATTGGGAATTGGAATAGGAGGGTGTGCGAGGAAAGTCTCTTGGAGGCAGATAATAGATGGATTATAAGCAAGGATATGATGTAGGTCTGATCTATGAGAGCGGACACCGCGAATATTCCAATGTAGGAGAGCTATTTCTTAGTTGACTTACGAATGATGACGCAAGTACGTGTTGGGGAATTTGAAGGGGAAGGAGCTAGGGGGTGTAAAGGAGGGATATTAGGAGGTAGGGAATCTGGAGAAGGGCATTGTTGTGACATGAGTGATTCTCGTGTGTATCCGGGAGGGAGTGCAAAGGATAGAGGGGATGGAGGGAGGGAGAATGTGCCTATAGTGGGGGGTGGAGGGGGATGTGTTGTCTTGGGAGGGATTGGGAGGAAGGGGTGTAGGGGTGCTGTGAGTAAGAGGGGGATGCATATCAGGAGGATGGGTATTGGGAGGATGGATATTGGAGGTGGACGGAATTGAGGGGGTTAGGTTGTGTTGAGAGGGAGTAGGAGGAAGGGGTGTACGAGGGGGATGGATATCAGGAGGATGGATATCAGTGGTGGACGGGATTGAGGGGGTTAGGTTGTGTTGAGAGGGAGTAGGAGGAAGGGGTGTAGGGGGAATATTAGTAGGAGGGGTATAAATATCGGCAATCACTTCAAGTGTGGAAGGAGCATGAGTTATGGGATCTCGTGTCTTAAGCATATAGCTTTGAATGTCATCCATTGTTTCTGCACTGGAGTTGGTTGGAGAGTTTTGTGGGATAAAGGTTTTCTTATGAAGGGGGGAAGAGGAGACTGGTGTCTCAGGAACAAAGGTATAGGTAGGTGGAGGTGATTGTGCAATAGGGGAAGAAGGGTTAGAATGTTTAGTCTCTACTGCGGGTAGTGTGGGGATGGAGAGGGGTTAGTGTTGGGGCCGTAGTTGAAATAGGAGCTGTGGTTGAGATTGGGGTGTCTGGGTTTAGAGTGACAAAGGAATTGGTTTGAGGGATGTAGAATGTAGAAGTGGAAATGGGGACATTTTGGGGTGGAGGGGGAGGGACTGAGCGAACGATGTTACTAGAGTACGGAGTATGAGAGATCATGTCGACGTGCTTCGTCTGGCTTCACGTAAAGTGAGACCATTTTTGTATCTGCGAGTTGATACCTCAGATTCAAACTTGTAAGTGGGACAGCCTCTATAAAATATATTATGGGGACGCCGCAGTTAGCGCATGTTCGTGTTTGTGCTGAGCAGTTTGATCGATTATGACCAGGTTGGGCACATATCGGGCATCGGTCTGTGGAACGGCAATGTTTGGCAGAATGTCCAAAGCGCCAACAGTTTTGACATTGACGGGGAGGGGGTTGGTATGGTCGAACAGGGAGGGATTGTCCACCAATGTAGATACGTAAGGGAAGGTCATGTGTACATAAGGTAATTTTGGCAATGTTTGTCGGATTCTTTCGTTGACCTTTAGGAGGAATGGTGTAGCAATGTACTGATTTCACATCTTGGTCTTTGAGGCATCCTAATAAGTCTTCTCCACAGTCTGACCAATCTTTGGTATCGACTGGGCAGTTTACTGAGGAGAGAGTTCCGGTACAGGTATTCAGGGTTGGATGAGGTTCTGTAGGAATGGGGTTGCCAGAATGATCAGTTAAATTTGATAGTGCTATAGATTGTTTCTGATCTGACTGTTACAAGACGGGAACGATCGCGTCTGGTATAGAAAGGGACTACCTACTTGTTTTTGGAGACATTGTTGAAAGAGAAGAGTGTTGCCTGAGTAAGGAACTGTAGAAGGGATCACGAAAAATTGGTCCCATTTAGCTGGGCTAAACAGAGTATTTAATTAAGATATCTGTAGGGTTGGTGGTGGTGAATGGTCGGGGACGTGTGGAAGAGGGAGTATTACAGAATGATGGAGAATAAGGTTGAAAGGTAGTAATACGGGAGGATTGGTTGCTTGAAAGTTGCGGGGGTAGACTTGATGAATTTGAGGAAGTTATGTGGGTAGGAATGTCTTCTAGAGATTGAGTCTCTGCTTGGGTGGGTAATGCACTAGTTGGCATTGAGGAGTGGGTAGTAGTTTGTGTTCGGAGCTGTGGTCAAAGGAGAGCCTGGGTTGGGGCTATTTGATAAAGGGGCTAGCCTCATTGCCTCTAATAAAGTGATTAGA
Source organism: Penaeus vannamei (assembly GCF_042767895.1). NCBI lineage: Eukaryota > Metazoa > Arthropoda > Malacostraca > Decapoda > Penaeidae > Penaeus > Penaeus vannamei. The sequence goes on from NC_091576.1 coordinate 10,254,020, forward strand.
TTTCATTACTGGTCATGGGGAACCTGGATTATATAAAACAGCATAAACGGTCCACCCTCATGCTCTTGAAGGCAAGGGCTAGATTAGTCGGGAGTACCGTGCCCATAGTTCCCGCAGGCCGTTCAGGACTGGCACTAGGTCAGCCTTTCATCCTCTCAGCACGGCTCCCACACCTTACGAAGTAGATAGTAGAAGGGGATGGAGAAGAGACGGAAACAAAAGCTGGAGAGGGAAAAGACCATGCAAAATTAGTAGAGTTGAGGGCTGAGGCCCAAGGCAGTCCGTCTCCTAAGCAAGGGATTGAGGGGGTAGTGATTTATAACCTACATTTCCTTCTTTGGGTAGTTGATTATTTCCACAGGTATATAATTAGAAATATACTTTAGATATTCCTAGACAAGTAGAAATAAATGCATTAAGGCATGCATATATCAGTTAATGGCTAATTTCCATGTGGAACTAGTTCTGCACCTAGTTTGCATGCCATCTTGGTGTCACTTCATTTCGGTTTATAAATATGTAAATGTTTTGGTTCTTTTAACTTCTTACTTATTTATAAGCACCCTACTTCATTTAGAAAACAAGAACAAACTTGAAAACAATGAAAAAATTACAAAATAACCAAAATAAGTTTCCTATTTCAAACTTACTGCCTTACTGCCATTAATTCTGTAATTCTTATATTACAAATACTGACTGATGTTACTTCCATATGACAGTATTAATATATGCACAATTAAATTTGTAGAACCAAGTTTCATTATTTGGTTCAATTAAAAATCAAAAACTTGTCATCTCTTTATTCAGACAGTTCTGACCTCACGGGCCCTTGCGCGTTCAACCTTCGCAAACTTGGCCCTGGACTTGGCACTGAGGGTGCCGCCACCCCAGTTCTTGCGAATCTCCTCATACCGGTCATTGTAGTTGGTCTTCACTACTTCAATGAGCTTGTTTAGGTTGTTACGGTCATTGGCTTCCACCTGTATAATATGGAACAAAAATGGATTAGTACAATTTAATAGAAACTCACTTTACTGCATGTTAATACTAATTTCACTCAATAATACAATTTGGCTAATACTTACATCAGTGAGTGCCAAGCAGGTAGCATTCTTCCTGCGAACTACCATTCCCATTCGAGATTTGTTTCCAACAATACAATATGGAACTCCCATTTTGCGGCATAGGGCTGGCAAGTGCAGGATAATCTGAAATATGGGGGTTTAATGAATCAGGGGTTAATGTATCAATTCAAATTTGAAATATTTAGAAAATAAAATTGAAGAATTCAGAAGGTCACTGTTACCAACCTCAATAGGGTCAACATCACAGGCAATCACCACAAGACGAGCCTTCTTCTGCTCCACAAGAGTGGTTATAGTGTTAACTCCCATGCGCACGCTCAACTTCCTCTTTGTTGGCACGTCCTCCTTGCCAGCAGCACGGAGTTCGGCACGCTTGCGCAGACGGGCAACTTTGGCCTGCTTGCTCTCAGGACGGTACTTCTGCAGAAGCTTGAACAGTTCCCTTGCTAAAAGTAATCATTTTTATTAATATCTTTCAAATAAATTGATAATCATTGAAATGTGCCATTACCTCAGTAAGATGTGGTAAAGATTGTCACCAGCAAAGTATGATAGCAAATACATTCATCATTTACAATATATAAAGGTTACCAAACAGAAGTCGTTTCACCTTCCAATGTCCCTTTTAAGAGTCTTGTGCAGACTCAAGGGACAAGCAGTGCACCCAGCACCACCTCCACTTCCACAGAGGTCTATGGGCGACTTACAAAAGAAAGACTGATCCTGCACCGCTCCATAGGAGCCTAAGGATCTTTTGCATCCTGCACCGTTCAACAGAGCCTAAGAATCATTCAGATTCTGCACCGCTCTGAAGAACCTAAGGATATTACAAGTCTTTTGGTACCTTTCTGGGAATCAAGACGCTGCTTGAATTGATGGATTGGGGGTGGGACCTTCAGTCTCCTCAGGAGGACAGATCGCTGACGCTGAACACGGATGTACCTCGGCCATTTCAAGAAGCGGCTCAAGTCACGCTTGGGCTGGATGTTTCCACCTGCAAACATTACATGGAATTAGTGGCAAATAAAATGCTTTTACAAATGGTAAATGTAATTGGATTTAAGTTTACTGTGTTAAAATGACAAGGAGGGTTTGAAGATTATATCCCTCACTCAGACCATTATTTAACATATGCATCACAAAAATTAAAAACTGTTTAGTAAAAATCAGTCAACAGGTAAATGCCAAAACTAGTTTTGTCAACATTAAAATCAATGTTTATAAAATACTGATTTACCATCACAACCTTGTTTGCCATTCTATCTAAAAAGAACATACCAATGCCAAAGTTTCGTGGCCTCTTCTCAAAAAGGGGGTTCTGGACCTTCTTGGGGGGTGCGGGTTTCTTGGTGACCAAAGGGGCTGCCGCAACCTTCTTTCCTTTTCCCTTCACCTTTCCCTTCCCCTTCCCCTTTACCTGAAGGTAAACAAAGAATATTCACAAATTTAATACAAAATGTAACAGAAACAGCAGTTTAATGGTACAGAAAACATGTCAAGTATTAGTGATTCCTATCTTCATATTTGCTATAGATGAAAAGGCAAATGGATACACATAAATTTGCAAGCCTTCAACTCTGCTTATTTTGCCATTCGTACAATACCACAGCGCAAGTGCAAACTTACGTCCCAAGAGTGATTCCCAAAATATGGCTATATTGAAAACTTCTATCGATTCAAATACCAAATCTTATGTAATACAAGCCATGTTTAAAATGTTTTCAGAGTTTCAATCAACAAAAGAAAAGCCACAGCTTGTAATGAGAATTTACTCCTGCATAATCCTCTTACTAGCCATCGCAAATCTATAAAAATCTCAAATACCATTAATCCAGCTTCTGTGAAACCCACAACCATTGCCAGCAATTCTTGCAACATGGACACAGACTATCAGCCAGTTTGTTGGGGGTCGGAGATTTTGGGTAGGAGTGGTCAAAAATTAGTTATGGTCAGTTTCATATTCGTAAATGAGAGAATTACCCACGTGAATATGAACTTCCGCGGTGAAAAATTTGGGCTGTGCGCGAGGCTAGAACCCCAAGTCCTACTGACACTGTATCAGCGATTTTCACCCTTCCGCACTCTAGCTTCACAGGAGCTAATAAGATGCATTATATTTTGACATTACCTATTGAAATGGATCACAGGAAGATAAAAGTGTCTTATTAAAAGAGTTTTATACCAAAGTGAAAGATTCAGGATATGAAAGACGAAAACTAAATTATGCGACTTTTCAAATTTTTATCCCATAAAATATAGTAGATATTTGATGTTGACAAATTCATCATAAAAGTATGTTTAGGGTTTGGTGATAATACATGAGCAGTTACAAGTCTATCTCCAAAAATAAACTCAACGAATAGATATTTACACGGACTGGAGGCTCGTGTGTGTCCATGGCCATCTCGCAGGGACCCACGCGACAAAGCTCCAAGCGTCGCCACCGCTTTAGATTTTCTGATTGCAATAGTTTTACGCATGGGCTTTCATTTGAAACTAAATAATCGATTAAACATCATTATGTTATTATAAATCCGTTTACGAGAATAAATAAATGTAAAGAAAGATGATAGAATTTATTTGTGTAAACTCGTACAATCGGCCTACAAATATCTGATACCTATTGTTACATCACAAGAAGCATCTACGATAAATATGCGAGATTTGATACAAGATTTGTATTTCAAAATATTTTTGATCTATCAACGTTTTCTGAATGGTTATTTGTAATGAACACTAAATTCATTGTCCCTCCATAACAAGTACTCTGCTGGTGACTAAACGTTTATCACTTGTTTCATTAGGCGATGGGGGAGTAGAGTAGAGTGGAATAAAAATAAAATAAATGAAATAATTATGGATCTAATTAGTATATGCGCATATTCGTATGTACCTTTACAATAATTTACATGCGTATACACATGTAAACCAATATATACACAAAACAGCAATAATAGAGGTATAAAACACGAAACAACCGATTTTATAGAAGTCATTGTCTTGTGTCTGTATTTGCCCCTCTTCACGGGAGGCCATTTGTTTGCTTAGAGACTAATGATCATATCTTTACCTAACAAACTGTGTTTGAAAGGTGAATAAGAGTACTTTCTACAGTAATGAATGGTACAAATTTATACGAATTTTTGAAAATTGAAAAAAAAAAATTTCCCCTGAGGAAACTAAATTGAATTTCCAAAAAAGGGCTTAGTAGTAGTTTTAGGAATTCATTGATGTTCATTCAAATTTTTTTTTCATGACAAATCAATCCTCTGGGACAAGAAACCTTTCGCACAGAGACATGTGGAAAAAAAAAAATAATAAAAATAAAAAATGTTTTTTTGCAGGGGGCGTAGGAACCAACAAATTTGGTATCAAAAGATGCGGAATATGAAAATACATAAAATATCCAAAAATTAAGGAATTCCATAAGACCTTTCCTTTTTTAGAAATTTACCAATATGACCCCCCACCCCCATAATTGGCCATGCCCCTTTTAGGGACGGTCCCCTTAATAGCACTTTGTGCTGCCTTATAGAAAACAGACATTAAGAACTCTGGTTGTGTACAGGTGTTGTGGAGTTCATCCAAGTATTGATATACCTTTGCAACAATATGCAGCAATATTTGTCATTTTGCAGTAAATACGAGACCAAAGCAGCTGTACCCGTGTTTTTGGCTTTCTTGTGCTCTAAGATGGAAGTGTCCATTATCCTCCATGTGTCCCTCAGTAACACTAACCAAGAAAAAAATCTGAGGATCTGAATATTGACTAGGAAGACAGGACTTCTAAATAACCGAGCTGTGGAATGGCAAGTGCACTTATACTGTAAAGAATTCCCTTCATATTTTCCCTAAAATATCCCACAATGAAGGCTTTCATGAATTTGAGTTTTAGAATGTGAGCTCTGTACCAACACCTATACTATCCATCACATTCACAATCTTGCTTCCAGTACCCATGCCTCCAATATTTAAGAATGGTACAGAGACTGGTACAGAGAGACCCACCAGAGATTAAATCCCCAACTCCACCCAACATTCTTGGAGGACACCTGGGAATATTTTTGGGGGGTTGGGGGGTGGAGGGATAAAGAGTGGGCTCAGCTTGATTTCAGTGTCTGTAAATGACAAAGTTAATTATGAATGCAATGAAATGCAACTTTTTAGAAATGCAAGCCAAAATTTACATTCTAAAACTGAAGAAACTTCTCTGAAAAGTGAGTGTCCTCTTATGCTGCCATATTTGAATATACAAAAGCTCAAGTGCACAGTAACCAACACAAAATATACTCAGAGGTCCAAGCTGAAACAGATTAGAAAATTGCACTGCACTTTTCATTTTCTTTCATTTAGGATGATTCCATGAATCTAAAAACTATCACTTCATTTTTTTTTCATTAAAAAAAAAAAAAAAAGCACACCACCATAATAAAAATGACATCAGTCATTATCACTGAAAAGAATTAGGCAGGTCACTGGTGTAGCCAGAAATATGGGTGTGTGAAGTGAAGTATCAACTGTATTGCTCGAGTAGTTTGGCAATTAAGATTAACAAGTTAGCCAAATTGAGGATCAATACACATTTTAACGTAAGAACGGCCAACACATGAATATACATGAAACAGTCAATAATCGTGTGCATAATTGTGATACAGTACATGGAATATTATACTTGAACTTTAATGAGCAATAAAAAATATCTGCTAAACTGCTGCCTCCTGACTAGCTGTGAGGTAGAGGTGCACACTAGGACAAGACGGTGTGCGAGCTGCACGGCAAATTAATCTTTTGCGCCAAGGAAGTGGTCTTAACCGCTGGAGCACTGAGTGGACTTTGGCTGTGAGCAACACTTTCCGCAACCTTTTTTCCTTTGTGTCATTACCATTCATGTCTGCTGATTACTCCTTGTACCAACCACATACTTTATGTCCTCTACACGAACATCTTCAGTTTACCCTAAGTTGGTGTGACCATACAGTAATCATTTTCCTTAAGATTTTCTGCACTTCCCTTCCCTATTTGCCATCAAATCTTCCACTAAATACCTTCATTACAAATTAGTAAACTCACCAACTAAAAAACTATTTGAATATATATGATATTGGAATACTTAAATACTAGTATTTCTAATAGGCAATTTTCAGCAAAAAGTCAATTATAAAGGATGTACTTTTAACATGTGTATAATTACAAATAAAAATGAATACTTCAAAGCAAACTAATTTACCATGAGGTCGGCAACATTGTTAAAAACAAACAGTAATTTTCTATATTACCTCCGCCTCTCCGATATCGACGATTTTGGTATCGTTGGATTCCCCTCTAAACAATGCACAAACAAGTAGGTTTTATTGCGCGGAAACCCCCCATTCGCGACAAACTTTGCCCCAATAGCAGGGGAGTGCATGGAATGTTCCAGGGAAAATGCAGGGTTGAATAACACTAATATAACCCACAGTGAAAATAACCATGGTTATTCACACGACTTTACATTGCAGGGGGCTGCTGCCCCCCAACCCCCGCCGAAGAAACAACTTCCACCACACCACGTATTCCCGGAAGGCTAGAGCGTTACAGTTATCGGCGATCTCGGAGTGGCGGACGTATTACATTTACCTTGTAACATTCCCACTGAATCCGCATACTAACCTTGATATAGTCAACATAAACAGAAGAGCGGCGGTGACCCGGCCTTGTCAGG
>NC_091576.1:10276784-10281784 GCF_042767895.1 Penaeus vannamei
GCAAATAAAATGCTTTTACAAATGGTAAATGTAATTGGATTTAAGTTTACTGTGTTAAAATGACAAGGAGGGTTTGAAGATTATATCCCTCACTCAGACCATTATTTAACATATGCATCACAAAAATTAAAAACTGTTTAGTAAAAATCAGTCAACAGGTAAATGCCAAAACTAGTTTTGTCAACATTAAAATCAATGTTTATAAAATACTGATTTACCATCACAACCTTGTTTGCCATTCTATCTAAAAAGAACATACCAATGCCAAAGTTTCGTGGCCTCTTCTCAAAAAGGGGGTTCTGGACCTTCTTGGGGGGTGCGGGTTTCTTGGTGACCAAAGGGGCTGCCGCAACCTTCTTTCCTTTTCCCTTCACCTTTCCCTTCCCCTTCCCCTTTACCTGAAAGGAGAAGTGGTATACGTTAAAAATAGATAAACGCAAATGGACACCGCAGAAGAAGTAGAAAAGGATACAACTTCGTTTAAGCTGCACCAGCCTCATATTGGTGGAGGTTGAAGATCGCGATGCGCGTAGATAGAGGAAAATGGACACCGCCATCTTATAGAGCGGAAGAAATAGTAGGATAGAAGTAATCTTAAGATGCACAGGCTTTATATTTACTGTTAAATGGAAAAAAACAGCGGCGCCCAGAGACTAAGTCCAAATCAACCTTCTGTGGCATTGTTGTTTGCTTATGTGTGCATTTTCTATGAACTCGTTTTCTATACGTGTATAGTTTTCTGTATTTCCATTTTCTATACCCACGTTTTCTTTGCACTCCTTTCAACCAACGTGGAAGCATTACCGATTAATATTTTGATCCATTATTTAATACTATTTCTACTAACATTTCCTCTTCCTTATATGCTTATTATTTCAAGTATTGTTCTTTGTAATGTATACATTTTTTTATAATTTTGTTTTCATAACATTGATTCACTTAATAATCTAACAACGTTGCTGCCTCTTTACCTTAATTGCCTCCTATGTCGGGGGGGGGGGGGGGGGGGGGGGGGGGTTCATTACATGAACACTTTCCGGTAAGCTCTTGACGTGTAAGGACCTAGCAGTTTGTGTGTGCGGTGTGACACGTGGCAAGTTAAATATATTTGTTTCAATGTTTTATATTTATAGGTGTTTTAAATACAATTGAAAAAATAGTGTATCTTTCATCATAGTGGATAAATAGTGTTATTCGAACTTTTTACAGAAGGTACTGACAATTCGTCGAGGAATATGCCGGTCGCATGCCCTCATATCGGTAGCCTTTAAATGCCCCAAATGCAACGACGGCTGACGATTTTATAATATATATTCATGTAGATGCAACAAGCCCCCCCAAAATGATAATAGAAAAGTTAGATGCAATTTCACTTCCCCGGGTACTTTCCCAAACACATTAAAAATGTTGTATCCGGCGGAGAATAAAAAATTTCAATAGTTCCTCCACGCCGCATCTCGTCTGTAGAGTGACGGTATGAGTTGTATACTGTTTAATAATTTTTAAAATAAATTGACATCGTGCGATTAAGTGGAGGGGTGGGATTTTGATATTGTGTTCGTTTTGGTTAGCATGATAAAATTTTATATTTGTGAAAAAATTGTGTATCGGATATCGGGTTTGTACGCATTGCGAGTTGCGCTTGTTTACTCGAGCGGTGTTTCATTCGGTGTCCGTTGGACTGAGTTTGGCTCTTTATTATACGGCCTTTCTATTGTTGCCATGACAAATTTAGGCTCGTCTTTCATATAATTACAATTTTTATAAATGTTTAAGTGATATTTTTTATTTAGACATTTACAGGTTGCTTTTGACATCGTGCATCCCCCCCCCCCACCCCAACGGAGCTTCGTGAACTATTTCTACCCCTCATCCCTACCCCCCTCCCCCCTAAGAAATTAGGCTCAGCGAGGACCCCCTCCCCCCTTTGGAGAGGAGGAGGGGGTTCCCCTCCCCTTTGGAGGGGATTATCTGTCGGATAATCATTAATATACATATCCCAATAAGGAATGTGGTTTTATGATCCAGGTCTGGGTTGGGAAATACCAATGTGTTTATTAATATATATATAATAATTACCAGTCAATCATTAAGTTTAAATATTTTAGATAAAGAAACTTGTTGCCAAGATGTTAATGATTGTAATAAGTTTAATTTTCATATTGACAATCTGCTTCTGATACAATCTATTTATAGATAAAGTAAAAGAAACAGTCTTACAAACATTTCACTTGGGCACTCGTCACAGTTACGGAATTATAATGGTAGCAATTTGCAGCCCTTCATGCATTACCAGTGACACTATGGCGCTGTGCACAGGCTGTGATCAAACATTTTCAAGAAAATTTTATAAGCAGGACGATACTGCAATAGAGTTTTTACAAAACCACATCGTTTTGCCGAATATTAAAGTAATTCATGTGAAAAAAGAGCACTTACAACAGGTTACAATACAAGTTTGTGCTACAGACAAAACCAATCCAAAAAACAAGAATGAAGAAATGTAACTTTAGTTTCATTATTTAAAGACCTGGTTGGAGAAGGCCAAGATCAAACAGTGTAAATGTCCTAATATATACTTGAGACCATTTTTCTCACAAATATATAGAATGGCACTCCTATTCTAGTGAAGTGCTCTTGATGGGCTCAGATATAACTAGGATAGTTAAGTTAATTATTCTTCGATGCCACTGTAAAAGTCTTAAAAAGAACCCAGAACCAACAACATTGGAAAAGCAACATTTCTCACCGGTTTTCAAACTAAATGAGTGGGTTGGTGAGCTGACAACCTGTGGCTGGCCAAGAAAGTGTGAAACACTAGATGCACAGAATTCTATACGAGGGTATAGATAAATAAATAAGCAAATGAAGTATAATAACTTTACTAAAAGGGTAGAGGTTACGGAGACGGACGCGCGTAGATAGAGAGAAATGGACACCATGTTATAGAGCAGAAAAAATGGAGTGGGATGGAAAACAGAACAAGTTGCGCCAGACTTATATTTACCGTTAATTGGAGAAAAAAAACGCGGTACGCAGAGATGAAGTCGAAATCGACCTTCTGCGGCAGAGTCCTTTATTTATGTCTACTTTTTCTATACGTGTCTTAGTTTTCTGTATTTCCATTTTCTATACACGCGTTCTCTAAATGTCCATTTTCTGTGCACTATTTACTACCAACGTGACATCACTTATGATTAGTAATTATTGTAATCATTTTTTTTTTTATCATTTCTAATAACATTTCCTCTAATCGTTTAATAGTTTTACATCATAAGTGTTTTCTTATGTAGTCTAGTTACTTTATGATTATTAATATAGTTATCATAAACTTTATTCATAGTTAATGTAACAACTGTCCTGCCTCTTTGCATTGTTTGCCTCTTGTGTCGGAACAATACACAATGTTAATTGGTTCACTTTCCGGTGAGCCTTAGCCATGGCTAGAACAAGTGATTTCTGTGCGGTGTGTGACATGGGTTAAGGTAAAATAATTGAATCTAAATATAAATATATATATAAATATATATATATATAAATATATATAAATATATATATATATAAATATATATATATAAAAATATATATATATAAATATATATATAAATATATATATATATATATTTATATATATATATATTTATATATATATATATATATATATTTATATATTTATATATATATATATATATATATATTTATATTTATATATATATATATTTATATATATATATATTTATATATATATATATTTATATATATATATATTTATATATATATATATTTATATATATATATATTTATATTTATATATATATATATTTATATATATATATATTTATATATATATATATATATATATATATATATATATATATATATATATTTATATATATATATATTTATATATATATATATATATATATATATATATATTTATATATATATATATATATATATATATATATATATATATATATATATATATATATTTAAAGAGATAAACAGTGTTAAATATGATTTTTTAATGGTAGGTACAGGCACTTTGAAAAATACTCAGATCCTGCCCTCTTGCTCGATCTTTGCATAATTCAGGTGCGAATGAACAACAAATTAATAAGAGGGAAGTTAGATGCAATTTCAAAAAATCAATTTGTATTTGAGAGGTTTTTGTATGCATCTGCAAGGAGTGAATTTAATTTACCGAACAAACTATTTGCGATTGAGCGAGCTTCTACCTGGAGGTTCTCATTTTGGAGTTTTGAAAATCAATCCGACAAAATTGGTGGGTCAGGGGAAGTTGTCGAGATAGATGAATCAAAATTTGGAAAAAGAAATATAATGTTGGTATAGTAATCGAAGGTCAGTGGGAGGAGTATGCCGCAGTAATGGAAAAAATTTGGTAGAGATTGAAGACCGCGACGCGCGTAGATAGAGGAAAATGGACACCGCCATCTTATAGAGCAGGAAAAATAGAAGGGGATAGCGTATAGTTTAAGATGCACCGGCCTTATAGTCACTGCTAAATGACGAAAATATAACGCGCGGCCGCCTTTCAAATTCAAAGTCGATGAGCTTGTTTACCTGCTAGGAAAAACACGACACTGACCTACGAACGCATTTTTGCGTTCGCAAACTAGTCCGTGTATCATTACGCGCTTGTCAAAACGATATTTGGCTAATTATTTGTGTCTGCTGGTACGCATTTATACCTTTAAAGTCTTTTAGTAATGTTATTATACTTCAATTGCATATTTTTATATTTATCTATACCCTCATATCGAATCCTGCGCATCGAGTGTTTCACACTTTCTTGCACCAGCCACAGGTTGACAGCTCACCAACCCGCTCATTTCGAGATTGAAAGCCAGTGAGAAATGTTGCGTTGATTCTGGGTTCTTTTTTAAGACCTTTACAGTGGCATCGAAGAATTTGACTTCAGTAACCATCCTAGTTTTATATCTGAGCCCATCAAGAGCTCCAAAGGACAAAAAAGGTGA
>NC_091576.1:10299284-10301725 GCF_042767895.1 Penaeus vannamei
GCATAATAGAGCGCACACAAACTAAATGCATCGAAAAAGGCGCAAAACCCGCTGACCTGACAAGGCCGGGTCACCGCCGCTCTTCTGTTTATGTTGACTATATCAAGGTTAGTATGCGGATTCAGTGGGAATGTTACAAGGTAAATGTAATACGTCCGCCACTCCGAGATCGCCGATAACTGTAACGCTCTAGCCTTCCGGGAATACGTGGTGTGGTGGAAGTTGTTTCTTCGGCGGGGGTTGGGGGGCAGCAGCCCCCTGCAATGTAAAGTCGTGTGAATAACCATGGTTATTTTCACTGTGGGTTATATTAGTGTTATTCAACCCTGCATTTTCCCTGGAACATTCCATGCACTCCCCTGCTATTGGGGCAAAGTTTGTCGCGAATGGGGGGTTTCCGCGCAATAAAACCTACTTGTTTGTGCATTGTTTAGAGGGGAATCCAACGATACCAAAATCGTCGATATCGGAGAGGCGGAGGTAATATAGAAAATTACTGTTTGTTTTTAACAATGTTGCCGACCTCATGGTAAATTAGTTTGCTTTGAAGTATTCATTTTTATTTGTAATTATACACATGTTAAAAGTACATCCTTTAGAATTGACTTTTTGCTGAAAATTGCCTATTAGAAATACTAGTATTTAAGTATTCCAATATCATATATATTCAAATAGTTTTTTAGTTGGTGAGTTTACTAATTTGTAATGAAGGTATTTAGTGGAAGATTTGATGGCAAATAGGGAAGGGAAGTGCAGAAAATCTTAAGGAAAATGATTACTGTATGGTCACACCAACTTAGGGCAAACTGAAGATGTTCGTGTAGAGGACATAAAGTATGTGGTTGGTACAAGGAGTAATCAGCAGACATGAATGGTAATGACACAAAGGAAAAAAGGTTGCGGAAAGTGTTGCTCACAGCCAAAGTCCACTCAGTGCTCCAGCGGTTAAGACCACTTCCTTGGCGCAAAAGATTAATTTGCCGTGCAGCTCGCACACCGTCTTGTCCTAGTGTGCACCTCTACCTCACAGCTAGTCAGGAGGCAGCAGTTTAGCAGATATTTTTTATTGCTCATTAAAGTTCAAGTATAATATTCCATGTACTGTATCACAATTATGCACACGATTATTGACTGTTTCATGTATATTCATGTGTTGGCCGTTCTTACGTTAAAATGTGTATTGATCCTCAATTTGGCTAACTTGTTAATCTTAATTGCCAAACTACTCGAGCAATACAGTTGATACTTCACTTCACACACCCATATTTCTGGCTACACCAGTGACCTGCCTAATTCTTTTCAGTGATAATGACTGATGTCATTTTTATTATGGTGGTGTGCTTTTTTTTTTTTTTTTAATGAAAAAAAAATGAAGTGATAGTTTTTAGATTCATGGAATCATCCTAAATGAAAGAAAATGAAAAGTGCAGTGCAATTTTCTAATCTGTTTCAGCTTGGACCTCTGAGTATATTTTGTGTTGGTTACTGTGCACTTGAGCTTTTGTATATTCAAATATGGCAGCATAAGAGGACACTCACTTTTCAGAGAAGTTTCTTCAGTTTTAGAATGTAAATTTTGGCTTGCATTTCTAAAAAGTTGCATTTCATTGCATTCATAATTAACTTTGTCATTTACAGACACTGAAATCAAGCTGAGCCCACTCTTTATCCCTCCACCCCCCAACCCCCCAAAAATATTCCCAGGTGTCCTCCAAGAATGTTGGGTGGAGTTGGGGATTTAATCTCTGGTGGGTCTCTCTGTACCAGTCTCTGTACCATTCTTAAATATTGGAGGCATGGGTACTGGAAGCAAGATTGTGAATGTGATGGATAGTATAGGTGTTGGTACAGAGCTCACATTCTAAAACTCAAATTCATGAAAGCCTTCATTGTGGGATATTTTAGGGAAAATATGAAGGGAATTCTTTACAGTATAAGTGCACTTGCCATTCCACAGCTCGGTTATTTAGAAGTCCTGTCTTCCTAGTCAATATTCAGATCCTCAGATTTTTTTCTTGGTTAGTGTTACTGAGGGACACATGGAGGATAATGGACACTTCCATCTTAGAGCACAAGAAAGCCAAAAACACGGGTACAGCTGCTTTGGTCTCGTATTTACTGCAAAATGACAAATATTGCTGCATATTGTTGCAAAGGTATATCAATACTTGGATGAACTCCACAACACCTGTACACAACCAGAGTTCTTAATGTCTGTTTTCTATAAGGCAGCACAAAGTGCTATTAAGGGGACCGTCCCTAAAAGGGGCATGGCCAATTATGGGGGTGGGGGGTCATATTGGTAAATTTCTAAAAAAGGAAAGGTCTTATGGAATTCCTTAATTTTTGGATATTTTATGTATTTTCATATTCCGCATCTTTTGATACCAAATTTGTTGGTTCCTACGCCCCCTGCAAAAAAACATTTTTTATTTTTATTA
>NC_091576.1:10309725-10314725 GCF_042767895.1 Penaeus vannamei
TTGTTATTATCATTATAAAAATAGCTGTAATGATAAAAAATGACAGTAATCATTAGCATAATAATCATTATGCAATAATGATAATGATAATAATGATAATCATGACGAAAATTACTATAATGATAATCACAAGAATAACGACAATAATGATGATAATAATAATCATAGAGTCAAATTATAATGAACTAAAGGCTAAAACTAATAAAATCCCTAAAATCGAAAAAAAACGGCAGAATCTTGCGTATTACAGCCTTTTGAGAGAAAGATCTAAAAAAAAAAAAACTTTTTATATATATATACACAGAATTATTGCAGAAATCATCATAATCATCCCATAAACTCGGAAAGTGGGGTTTTTCGACCATATTCTCAAAAGGCTATATAGCGCTAGATTTCGCCCGTTTTTCGACTTTGGGGATTTTCATACTTTTAGCCTTTTTTCATTATGGATGGGGTTTATGATTATTATCATTTTTATCATTAATAGCATTAACATCATCATTATCATCATTATAGTAATTATCGCCATAATTACCCTTAATATATTCATTATAAGATCTATTATCTTAATTGTTAATGTCATTTTCCTCATTAAAACTATTTCTATAATCATAATAACAATAATGATAATTTTAGAAATAATAACAATAATTATAATAAGAATAATAGCGATATTATGATTATTTCTACTATTATCATTATTTTTAATTATTATTATTATCGTTAGTATGATTGTTATTATCATGAAAATTATTAGAGTATTGTTGATGATTGCTATTATTGCATTAATTACGCAAATTATCATTATAATTATCATTTATTATAATAATCCTAATTAATGTCATAATTAAGCTAATTAATATCATAATTATAATTATTATCGTCATTATTAATGGAATTATCATGAAAATCATCATAATTAGCCGAATGATTGCAGAAATCACCTTAATCATCCCATGAACTCGAAAAGGGTTTTTTTTTTTTTCGAGCATATTCTCAATAGGCTGTACATCGCTAGATTTCGCTGTTTTTTCGACTTTTGGAATTTTTATACTTTTAGCCTTTTTTTCATTATGGATGGGCTTTATGATTATTATCATCATCATTACTATCATTAATGTGCCTGCTTGCCATGATGTTGCTGACAAAACCCCTGAAGCAGTCGAGACTCTTGAGCTGTCGCAGTCCCCTTCACCGGTAGCCGTCTCGCCTGTCCACGTAGCTGAGGAGACTGTGGTAGAGGATAGGTCTGGCAAGTTTGTGGATGCTACTTTGACCCGCAGCTCTCCTGATGACACACGCCTGGCCATTGTTGAGACCTGCACTGATCGCCTCACCGTTCCCCGCACCCTTGTGACTGTCCAGGGTCACCGTTCCAGTGTGTGGGTTGTTAACCCGCACCCGAAGCCACGGAAGAACTTTCCGTGACTTCGGGTGCGGGTACTGTGCTGGCGTATGCTTCTTTCCTGGAACCAGAGGTGGTATGCACAGTCCCAGCCTCTGCGATGACCTCCGACACCCCAGACAGCAAGCTTCCTGCAGAACGCTTGATGGCCACGGCCACTCCAGACATGGAGTCAGAAGAGTTCTCAGAGGAGGACGAGTTTTTGGACTGTGGTGAGTTCCAGGATGTTGATTACTACAGTACTGCATGTCTGGACTTTGGGTACGAGGATGAGGACTTGAGGCAGTCGGTGCCCCCCTTCCCATTGCCCTCGAGCATCTGACAACAGACCAGGAGGGGCAGCTGCGTGAAGTGCTAGACCGTTTCCCAACTCTGTTCTCAGGAGACAAGCTGTCAGTAGGGCATGTTCCAGGAGTGCAGCATCGTATCGTCACTACAAACGATACCCCAGTTTGTGTGCGACAGTGGAGGCTTCCACAAAAGATGAAGGAAGTGATACGCACAGAGTGTGACCGTATGCTGACCCAAGGCGTTAATGAACCATCCTCGAGCCCTTGGCTGTCACCGGTGGTACTGGTCAAGAGGGATGGAACTCACCGGTTCTGTGTCGACTACCGGGGCCTGAATCGGGTGACGACCCCAGACGCCTACCCTCTTCCCCGCATTGACGAGATACTGGACTCTCTGACAGGGCGCACCTGGTTCACTGTTCTCGATAGCCGGTCAGCCTACTGGGCCATCTCTGTGCACCCTGATGATCGCCAAAAGACTGCCTTCACTGACGGCTATCGACTGTTGCAGTTTCGCAGACTTCCCTTCGGCCTCTCAACTGCACCGACGACGTTCCAGAGGACCATGAACGTTGTCTTGGCTTCGGTCTTGGGACGTCACACCTTCGCATATCTGGATGATGTGGTTCAGCTTCAACGAACACCTGCAGCATCTCCAGGAGACTCTAGCCCTTCTGAACGACGCAGGGATGAAGAAAAACCTGGCGAAGTGTGAACTTGCCAAGCACCAGGTCTTCATTGTTGGTCCTGAGGATGTGAGACCCAACCCCGACAAGACTGCTGCCATTGCTGACATGAAGCGACCTCGCTCAGTGCGGGATGTCCGCCGCTTCCTGGGTGCTTGTGGTTTCTTCTGTCGCCATATCCAGGGGTTTGCGGCAATGGCTAAGCCCTTGACAGCCCTTACCAAGAAAGGGGTGAAGTTTGAGTGGGGAGACGCTGCTCAGCTGGCCTTCACCGCTTAGAAGGACACTTTGGTAAGGAACCCTGTGCTTTGCCTACCAAACTTCAGTCAGCCTTTCGAGGTGCACTGCGATGCCAGCACACAGGCTTTAGGTGGGGCCCTTCTTCAGCGTGACGCAGAGGGTGTGCCTTGTGCTGTCGCCTACTGGTCCTGTACCCTGAAGGATGCTGAGACCCGATACGCCGTTATCGACCTGGAGGCGCTGGCTGTGGTGGAAGCTGTCCGAGCCTTTGACCCGTACATTTACGGTCGACAGTTTGAAGTCTGGACAGATCACCAGCCCCTGGTTGAGGTATTTTCCAGGCGCACAAAGAGCACCCGTCTGAATCGGTATGCATACGAGCTTGGGGGCTATGACTTTGTGCTCAAGTACAAGATAGGGGCCAGCAACCATGTGCCAGATCTCCTTTTGCGACCTGCAGATGATGCATCTCCATCTGCGGAGAAAGCTTGCCCACTAGAGCAAGCCCAAGAGGCACGTGAGGAGACTGCAGACCCACTGGACCTCACCAGGATGACGACTGAGCAGATGAGGGAGCACCAACTACAAGACCCGGCATGCGCGAACCTGCTTGGTCGGCTAGAGGGCCGCCTGACTGTACCTAGGGAGAGACCTCCTGTGGCACTCTCCAGTTTTGAGATGGAGGGCGTTCTGTACTACCTGCGGACTTTTCCAGACTGGGTAGTAAGGCAGGTTTACGTCCCTAACTATCTTCTGCCACAGGCCCTGCGACACGCACACTGCCCATCGACTGCGATTCATCCCGGGATCCACCGTACGTTTCAGAACCTGCAGGGTGCCTGGTACTTCCCCAATATGCACCGCCTGGCGAGGGAGTACGTGGCTAGCTGCCATGCTTGTCAGCAGCGCAAGGGAGTGGCAGGTCGTGCTCCAATGGAAGGGCATCCATTACCATAGGCTCCACTGGTGAGGGTTTCAGCCGATCTTATGGACCTGCGGGGATCAGCGACAGGGTTCCGGTATGTCCTGTCCATTGTGGACCATCACACTCGGTTTATACAGATGGTTCCACTGCGTGACAAGAGTGCCAATAGAGTGCTGCGGGGTTTTGTGGACCACTACGTGACACTCTTTGGGCCGCCTGATCATCTCCACACAGACAATGGCCTGGAGTTCTCCTCTGATGAGTGGCGCTCGCTTCTGGAGGCCTTACAGGCGTAGCACTCTTTTTCAGTGGCTTATCACCCCCAGTCCAATAGGGTGGTGGAGCGCACCAACAGGACAGTGAAGGACGCATTGGCGGTGCTGGCTAGGCAGGCTCCTTTGCAGTGGTCCACTCATCTGTTTACTGTGCGCCTCGCCCCGAACTCGGCCATCCACCGGGCCGTGGGTGACCAGCCGCTGTACTTGCTGTTAGGTCGTATGGCGCTCTTTGGGAAGGGCCTGACTAACCGCCAGACTGTGTACCCGGACCTGTCTTTGGCACGCCTTGCAGACGCTCGCCGCCTAGCTGTTGAGGTGAGCAGGAAGATGCGAGAGACCAACAAGGCCCATTATGACCAGGCTGCTCGCACCTCAGGCCCTTATGAAGAAGGCGCTCTGGTCTTGGGCAAGATCCAAGGGAACCGTGGACCTTTGGGTGATTCTTGGCTTGGTCCCTGCAGCGTGCAGAAGCGGTTAGGCCCTGTTAGTTACAATGTCCTGGACCTTCGGCCCCCATACCGTGCTGTCAGGGTCCATGCCAACCAGATGCGCCCCAATACTCCCGCCGCTGAAGTGGACTTCCTTGAGGAAGATGACCGAGTTGTGTGTGAGTGACGTGCTTTTGTGAACAAACTCTGAACAGCTGAAGTGAACTATAGTGTGCCTTTAAACTCCTGAGCTTTGTGCTGTGTTAATTAAACTTTTGTGTGTTCTTGTGATGTTTTTTTTTTTTTTTTTTTTTACTAGTCACTCTTGTATTTTGATATTTTTATGTTTTGATATTCTTTTAGTTTTACCGTTTTTATGATTTTAAATTTCTTTGTATGTATTGTTTTAGGGTACTGGCCCTTCCGGAGGTGTGGCGTTTTCCATCCCGGGGGAGGGGCTGTAGAGTTACGTATTTTTTATTACACGAACGCGCCCCAGACTCATGGATTCGCTTATGCGAACGGGCGGTCGTGTTGCCCACTTGGGGTGTTCACTTTTATTTTAATGCCTTTTCTGACGCCCTTTTGGCAAGTCCTTGCCCATTTCCTAAACGCCCTACCTCCAGAAGATTGTTGTGTAAGTTTTGGGTCTGAAAGGAATGCATTTAACCCACACTCAAACCTCTTACAAATTGGGTGCTTGGCAACCCCTGCCGTAACGCGCCGTCACAATAATAATATTATTATT
>NC_091576.1:10344725-10347225 GCF_042767895.1 Penaeus vannamei
ATCCTTATAGTCATTATTCTTATGATTATCATCATTATTGTCATTATTCTAATGATTATCATTTTCATTATCATTATTGCAGTTATAATGATTATTATGCTAATTATTTCTGTCATTTTCATCATTATAACTATTTTTATAATGATAATAACATAAATGATAATTTTAGAAATAATAATGACAATAATATTCATTATAATATCAATAACAATGATATTATCATTATTTCTATTGTCATTATTAGAATGAAAATTATTAGAATAGAGTTAATTATTGCTATTACTACAGTAATTATCAAAATTATCATTATAATTATCATTTTATTATTATTATCATTATTATTATAGTCATTATCATAATTATCATCATTATTGGTAATAATAAAGGAATTGTCATGAAAATCATCATAATTACCCGAATTAATGTTAAAATCATCATAACTATAATTTAAAAGCGAGAAATGTTTTTTAGACCTTTCTCTCAAAAGGCTGTAATACGCTAGATTTTGCCGTTTTTTCGACTTTTGGGATTTTATTAGTTTTATTCTTGTCATTATTATTTCTAAAATCTTCATTATTGTTGTCATCATTATAAAAATAGTTATAATGGATTAATTCAGGTAATTATGCTAATTTTCATGATAATTCCTTTATTATTAACAATAATGATGATAATTAAGATGATAATGACAATAATGATAATGATAATAATGATAATTTTGATAATTATGAACTCTATTACAATTATTTTAAAACTAGTAATGACAATAGAAATCATAATAATATTATTATTATTGTTATTACAATGAGTATTATTGTCATTATTATTTATAAAATTATCCTTATTGTTATCATAATGACAGTAATAATTAGCATAATTATCATTATAACAGCAATAACGATAATAATGATAATCATGACGATAATGACTATAAGGATGTTAATCATAAGAATAATGACAATAATGATGAGAATAATAATCATAGACTCCATTTATAATGAAATAAAGGTTAAAACTAATACAATCCCAAAAGTCGAAAAAACGGGAAAATCCAGCGTATTACAGCCCTATGAGAGGCTTTTAAATGGTAATTATCATTATTTTAACATTAATTCAAGTAATTATGATGATTTTCATGATAATTCCTTTATTATTAATAATAATGATGATACTATAAATAATAGTTATGATAATAATAATAAAATGATAATTATAATTATAATTTTGATAATTTCTTCAATAAAAGCAATAATAATTACAAAAGAAAAAATAATAATATCATTAATATTGTTATTATAGTGAGTATTATTGTCATTATTATTTCTTAAATTATCATTATTGTTATTATCATTCTAAAAATCATTATAATGATGAAAATGACAGTAATAATTATCATAATAATAATTATAACTGCAATAATGATAAGGATAATAATGATAATCATGACGATAATGACTATAATGATGATAATCATAAGAATAAAGACAATAATGATAATAATAATCGTAGAGTCCATTTGTAATGAAATAAAGGGTAAAACTAATAAAATCCCAAAAGTCGAAAAACGGGAAAAACTAGCGTATTACAGCCTTTTGAAAGATAAAAAAAACTTTTTCGCTTTTAAAGGATAATTATGATGATTTTAACATTAATTCAGGTAATTATGATGCTTTTCATGATCATTCCTTTATTATCAACAATAATGATGATATTTATGATGATAATGACAATAATAATAATGATAATAATAAAATGATAATTTTTATTACTGCAATAATAGCAATAATTAACTCTATTCTAATTATGTTCATAGTAATAATGACAATAGAAGTAATAATAAGATCATTATTATTGTTATTATAATGAGTATTATTGTCATTATTATTTCTAAAATTATCATTATTGTTATTATCATTATAGAAATATTTATAATGATGAAAATGAGAGTATTAATTACCATAATAATCATTATAACTGCAATAATGATAATGGTAATAATAATAATAATCATGACGATAATGACTATAATGACGATAATCATAAGAATAATGATTATAATGATGATAATAATAATAGAGTCCATTAATAATGAAATAAAGGCTAAAACTAATAAGTTCCCAAAAGTTGGAAAAAACTGGCAAAATCTAGCGTATTTGAGAGAAAGTTCGAAAAAAAAACTTTTTGTTTTTTAAACGATAATTATGATGATTTTAACATTAATTCAGGTAATTATGATGATTTGCATGATAATTCCTTTATTATTAACGATAATGATGATAATGATAATAAAAATAATGATAATAACAGAATTATAATCATAATGATAATTTTGATAATTACTGCAATAATAGCAATAATTAACTCTATTCTAATTATTTTCATACTAATAATGACAATAGAAATTATAATAATATTATTATTATTGATATCATAATGAGTATTGTTGTCATTAGAAATCATCATTATCGTAATTATCATTATAAAGATTGATATGATGATG
>NC_091576.1:10352225-10367225 GCF_042767895.1 Penaeus vannamei
TAATAAAATGAGAATTATAATGATAATTTTGATAATTACTGCAATAATAGCAATAATGAACTCTATTCTAATAATTTTCATACTAATAATGACAATAAAAATAACAATAATATCATTATTATTGTTATTATAATGAGTATTATTGTCATTATTATTTCTAAAAATCTTATTATTGTTATTAACATCATAAAAATAGTTATAATGATGATAATGACAGTAATCATTATAACTGCAATAATGATAATGACAATAATGATAATCATGATGACCATGACTGTAATGATGATAATCATGAGAATAATGACATTAATGAGGATAATGATGATAATAATCATAGAGTCCATTTATAATGAAAGAAAGGCTAAAACTAACAAAATCCCAAAATTCGAAAAACGGCAAAATCAAGCGAAAAAAAACTTTTTCGCTTTTAAATGATAATTATGATGATTTCAACATTAATTCAGGTAATTACGATGATTTTCATAAAAATTCCCTTATTATTAACAATAATGATGATAATTATGATGATAATGACAATAAAATTATAATAATAATAAAATGATAATTATAATGGTAATATTGATAATTACTGCAATAATAGCAATAATGAACTCTATTCTGATAATTTTTATAATAATAATGACAATAGAAATAATGATATAATTATTATTATTATAATGAGTATTATTGTCATTATTACTTCTAAAATTATCATTGTTATTATCATTATGAAAATAGTTATAATGATGAAAATGACTAATAATTAGCATAATAATCATTATAACTGCAATAATGATAATGATAATGATAATCATGCCGATAATGACTAAAATGATAATCATAAGAATAATGACAATGATGATAATAAAAAGCATAGTCCATTTATAATGAAATAAAGGCTAAAACTAATAAAATCCCAAAGTCGAAAAAAATTAAAAATCTAGCGTATTACAACCTTATGAGAAAAAGGTCGAAAAAAAACCATTTTCGCTTTTAAATGATAATTATCATGATTCTAACATTAATTCAGGTAATTATTATGATTTCCATGATAATCCCTTTATTATTAACAATAATGATGATAATTATGATGACAATAATAATGATGATAATAATAATATTATGATCATTATAATGATAATTTTGGTAATTACTACAATAATAGCAACAATGAACTCTTTTCTAATAATTTTCATACTAATAATGACAATAGAAATAATAATAATATCATTATTATTGTTATTATAATGAGTATTATTGTCATTATTATTTCTTAAATTATTATTATTGTTATTATTATAAAAATAATTATAATGATGAAAATGACAGTCATGATTAGCATCATAATCATTATAACTGAATTAATGATAATGATAATAATGATAATTATGACGATAATGACTATAATGATGATAATCATAAGAATAATGACAATAATGAAGATAATGATGATAAATAATTATAGAGTCCATTTTTAATGAAATAAAGGCTAAATCTAATAAAATCCCCAAAGTCGAAAAATCGGCAAAATCTAGCGTATTACAGCCTTTTCAGAAAAAGGTCGAAAAAGAACATTTTTGCTTTTAAATGATAATTATGATGATTTTAACATTAATTCAGGTAATTATGATGATTTTCATGATAATTCTTTTATTTTTAACAATAATGATGATAATTATGATGATAATGACAAAAATAATGATGGTAATAATAACAAAATGATAACTATAATAATTTGATAATTACTGCAATATTACCAATAATTAACTCTAGTCTATTAATTTTCATACTAAGAATGACCATAGAAATAACAGTAATATCATTATTATTGTTATCATAATGAGTATTATTGTCATTATTATTTCTAAAATTATCATTATTGTTATTATCAATATAAAAATAGTTATAACGATGAAAATGACGGTAATAATTAGCATAATATTCATTATAACTGCAATAATGATAATAATGATAATCATGACGATAATGACTATAATGATAATCATAAGAATAATGACAATAATGATAATGATAATAAAAAGCATAGTCCATTTATAATTAAATAAAGGCTAAAACTAATAAAATCCCATAAGTCGAAAAAATGGCAAAATCTAGCGTTTTACAGCCTTTTGAGAGAAAGGTCGAAAAAATGCCTTTTTTCTCTTTAAATGATAATTATGATGATTTTAACCTTATCTCTGGTAATTATGAGGTTTTCATGATAATTCCTTTATTATTAACAATAATGAGGATAATCATGATGATAATAATAATACATTGATAATTATAATGACAATTTTGATCATCACTTGCAATAATAGCAATAATGAACTTTTCTAATAATTTTCATACTAATAATGACAATAGAAATAAAAATAATGTCATTATTGTTGTTATTATAATGAGTATTATTGTTATTATTATTTCTAAAATATCATTATTGTTATTATCATAATAAAATTACTTATAATGATGAAAATGACAGTAGTAATTAGCATAATAATCATCATAACTGCAATAATGATAATAATGATAATAATCATGACGATAGTGACTATTATTATGATAATCATAACAATAATGCCAATAATGATGATAATAATAATCATAGAGTCCATTTATAATGAAATAAAGGCTAAAACTAATAAAACAATAATGATGATAATTATGATGACAATGACAATAAAAATGATGATAATAATAAAATGAGAATTATAATGATATTTTTGATAATTACTGCAATAATAGCAATAATGAACTCTATTCTAATAATTCTCATTCTAATAATGACAATAGAAATAATAATAATGATAATAATAATACCATTATTATTAACATTATAATGAGTATTATTGTCATTATTATTTCTAAAATTATCATTATTGTTATAATCATTATAAAAATAGTTATAATGATGAAAATGACAGTAATAATTAGCATAATAATCATTATAACTACAATAATGATAATGATAATAATGATAATCATGACGATAATAACTATAATGATGATAATCATAAGAATAATGACAATAATGATAATAATAATCATAAAGCCGATTTATTATGAAATAATAGGCTAAAACTAATAAAATCCCAAAAGTCGAAAAACCGGCAAAATCTAGTGTATTACAGCCTTTTGAGAGAAAGGTCGAAAAAAAACCTTTTTCGCGTTTAAATGATAATTATGATGATTTTAATATTAATTCAGGTAATTATGATGACTTTCATGAAAATTCATTTATTATTAACAATAATGGTGATAATTATGATGATAATGACAATAAGAATGATGATAATAATAAAATGAGAATTATAATGATAATTTTTATAATTACTGCAATAATAGCAATGATGAATTCTATTTTAATAAATTTCATACTAATAATGACAATAGAAATAATATTATTATTGTTATTATAGTGAGTATTATTGTCATCATTATTTATAGAAATATCATTATTGTTATTATCATTATAATATAGTTATAGTTATGAAAATGACAGTAATAATTAGCATAATAATCATTATAATTGAAGTAATGACAATGATAATAATGTCATGATAATAGTCATGACGATAATGACTATAATGATGATAATCATGAGAATAATGACAATAATGATGATAATAATAATCATTTAATATGAAATAAAAGGTAAAACTAATTAAATCACAGAAGTTGAAAAAACGGGAAAATCTAGCGTATTACAATCTTCTGAGAGAAAGGTCGAAAAAAAACTTTTTCACTTTTAAATGATAATTATGATGATTATAACATTAATTCAGGTAATTATGATGATTTTAACATTAATTCAGGTAATTATGATGATTTTAACATTAATTCAGGTAATTATGATGATTTTCAGAATAATTCCTTTATTATTAATAATAAATATGATAATTAAGATTATCATTATAGTCATTATCGTCATGATTAACATTATCATCATTTCTGCCGTTATAATGATTATTATGCTAATTATTACATTTTCATCATTATATTGCAGAAGAGACAATAAACTTTGTAAAGGTCAGTCATAAAGTAGCAGGTAGTTAGGGAGGCAGCTTAGTGTGTGTGTGTGTGTCTATGCGCACGTTTGAGAGAGACGGAGAAAGAGACAGAGAAAATGTATCTTCATGCATTTGTAAGTGCACATGTATTTCGTGTTTTCTCTCTCTCTCTCTCTCTCTCTCTCTCTCTTTATCACTGCCTATGTGTTTTGATGAAGCCTATATTTGCGTCCGTCGCACTTTGTTTTAGTAAAACTGCCAGAAGCATTTCAATCATCATATGTATTAGAGGCCCATTATTCTTATTGCTAAAAAGTTGATTCTCGCCCCTGGCTATTACCGAGATCATGTAATAATAATAATAATGATAATGATGAGAATAATAATCACAGAGTCCATTTGTAATGAAATAAAGGCTAAAACTAATAAAATCCCTAAAGTCGAAAAAAACGGCAAAATCTAGCGTATTACAGCCTTTTGAGAGAATAGTCGGAAAATCCCCTTTTTCGCTTTTAAATGATAATCATGATGATTTTAACATTAATTCAGATAATTATGATGATTTTCATGATAATTCCTTTATTATTAACAATAATGATGATGATTATGATTATAATGACAATAATAATGATGATAATAATAATAAAATGAGAATTATAATGATAATTTTGATAATTACTGCAATAATAGCAATAGTTAACTCTATTCTAATAATTTTCATACTAATAATGACAATAGAATTAATAATAATATCATTATTATTTTTATTATAATGAGTATTATTGTCATTATTATTTCTAAAATTATCATTATTGTCATTATCATTATAGAAATAGTTATAATGATGAAAATGACAATAATAATTGGCATAATAATCATTATAACTTAATTATAATTATAATATTGAATATTACTACAATAATAGCAATAATGAACTATATTCTAATAATTTTCGTAGTAATAATGACAATAGAAATAATAATATCATTATTATTGTAATTATAATGAGTATTATTGTTCTTATCATTTTAAAAATTATCATTAGTGTTACATTCATTATAAAATAGTTATAATGATGAAAATGACAGTAATAATTAGCATAATAATCATTATAACTGCAATAATGATAATGATAATAATGATAATCATGACGATAATGACTATAATGATGATATTGATAAGAATAATGACAATAATAATGATGATAATAATAATCATAGAGTCCATTTATAATGAAATAAAGGCTAAAGCTAATAAAATCCAAAACTCGAAAGAACGGAAAAATCTAGCGTATTACAGCCTTTTGAGAGAAAGGTTGAAAAAAAGCTTTTTCGCTTTTAAATTACAATACTGATGATTTTAACAGTAATTCAGGTAATTATGATGATTTTCATGATAATTCCTTTATTATTAAAAATAATGATAATAATTATGATGATAATGACAATAATAATGATAATAATAATAATATGATAATTATAATGATAATTTTGATAATTTCTACAATAATAGCAATAATTAACTCTATTCTAATAATTTTCATACTAACAATGAAAATAGAAATAATAGTATCATTATTATTTTTATTATAATGAGTATTATTGTCATTATTATTTCTAAAATTATCACAATTGTTATTATCATTACGAAAATAGTTGTAATATTGAAAATGACAGTAATAATTCGCATAATAATCAATATAACTGCAATAATGATTATGATAATAATGACAATCATGACGATAATGACTATAATGATGATAATCATAAGAATAGTGAAAATAATGAAATATAGCCTAAAACTAATTAAATCCCAAAAGTCGAAAAAACCGCTTTTAAGTGATAATTATGATGATTTTCATGATAATTCTATTATTATTAACAATGATGATGATAATTATAATGATAAAGACAATAATAATGATGATAATAATAGTAAGATGAGAATTATAATGATAATTTTGATAATTACTGCAATAATAGCAATAATGAACTCTATTCTAATAATTATCATACTAATAATGACAATAGAAATAATAATAATATCATTATTTTTGTTATTTAAATAGGTATTATTGTCATTATTATTTCTAAAATTATCATCATTGTTATTATCATTATAAAAATAGTTATAATTATGAAAATGGCAGTAATAATTAGCATGATAATCATTATAACGATAATAATGATAATGATAATAATGATAATCATGACGATAATGACTATAATGATGATAATCATAAGAATAATGACAATAATGATGATAATGATAATAATAATCATAGAGTCCATTTATAATGAAATAAAGGCTAAAACTAATAAAATCCCATATGTCGAAAACGCAAAATTTAGCGTTTTGAGAGAAAGGTCGATAAAAAATACTTTATCTCTTTAAAATGATAATTATAATGATTTTAACATAAATTCAGGTAATTATGATGATTTTCATGATAATTCCTGTATTATTAACATGACTGATGATAATCATGATGATAATGACAATAATAATGATAATAATAATGATAAAATGATAATTATAATGATAATTTTGATAATTACTGCAATAATAGCAATAATAAACTCTATTCTAATAATTATCATACTAATAATGACAATAGAAATAATCCTAGTATCATTATTATTGTTATTATAATGAGTATTATTGTCATTATTATTTCTAAAATTATCATTTTTGTTATTATCATTTTAAATTGTTATAAGGAATAAAATGACAGTAATAATTAGCATAATAATCATTATAACTGCAATAATGATAATGATAATAATGATAATCATGACGATAATGAGTATAATGATGATAATCATAAGAATAATGATGATAATAAAAATTATAGAGTCTATTTATAATGAAATAAAGGCTAAAGCTAATCAAATCCCAAAAGTCGAAAAAGCGGCAAAATCTACCGTATTACAGGTTTTTCAGAGAAATGTCGTAAATATAACCCTTTTTCGTTTTTAAATGATAATTATGATGATTTTAACATTAATTCAGGTAATTCCAATGATTTTCATGATAATTCCTTTATTATTAACAATGATGATAATAATTATTATGATAATGACAATAATAATAATGATAATAATAATAAAATGATAATTATAATGATAAATTTGATAACTACTTTAATAATAGCAATAATGAACTCTATTCTAATAATTTTCATACTAATAATGACAATAGAAATGATAATAATATCATTATTATTGTTATTATAATGAGTATTATTGTCATTATTATTTCTAAAATTATTACTATTTTATTATCATTATAAGAATAGTTATAATGATGAAAATGACAGTAATAATTAGCATTATAATCATTATAACTGTAATAATGATAATGGTAATAATGATAATCATGACGATAATGACTATAATGATGATAATCATAAGAATAATGACAATAATGATGATAATGATAATAATAATCATAGAGTCCATTTATAATGAAATAAAGTATAAAACTAATCAAATCCCAAAAGTCGAATAAACGGCAAAACCTAGCGTATTATAGCCTTTTGAGAGAAAGGTAAAAAAAAAAATCCCCTTTTAAATTATTATTATGGTGATTTTAACATTGATTCAGGTAATAATGATGATTTTCATGATAATTCCTTTATTATTAACAATGATGATGATAATTATGATGATACTGACAATAATAATGATGATAATAATAAAATGATAATTATAATTATAATTTTGATAATTATAGCAATAATAGCAATAATGAACTCTATTCTAATAATTTTCATACTAATATTGACAATAGCAATAATAATGATATTATTATTGTTGTTATAATGAGTATCATTTTCATTATTATTTCTAAAATTATCATTATAACTGCAATAATGATAATGATAATAATGATAATCATGACGATAATGACTATAATGATTAATCATAATGTAGTGATCAGTTTTACATCCGAAAATACACTCATGAACAATTGTGGCCATAGACTCGGTGAACGACAGGAAGTGCGACAACAAACCCAGGAGCAGACGAAATACCTGCGCAAGACATCTAAATAAACTAAAGGACTAACTTATGTGTTGCGTGAAAATCCTTGTAGAAAAGCATTGTGAATCTATTAGAAACAAGGCACAAATATCTGCGTCGAAGAGGAACCAGGAAATTGGGCGGTACATAATTACCACAATGACAACGCGCACCTGAGGGAAGCCCGCCGGACGGACACTCACGAGACAGAGAGGGTAGGCTGGGGCTCGCAGGACAACACGCTGTCGCCTTTTGTGTATCTTTTATTTCTTGCTTTGTAACGGTTATCCCCACGTCAGCGGATTCACCAGTGACCTGTGTCACGATATTGTAAGGTAAAGGGAATTATATTGGTTGTTGTTTACATACGCTGCCACTCTCTTAGTAAATGCCAGAACTCGCCATTTTTATTTCCTTTACCCACTTTACCTTATTCTTTTAGTTTATTTTCCAAAAATGAAAGAGCGGTAAAAGATACAAAATTGGAGAAAAAGTATGAAATACAGTGGTAACGGCCCTAACAAAGTGTGAAACATTTGCCCAAAAAGAGAGTTAATTTTAAGTGAGAGTTGATTTTGCTTTTATTATTTTATTGTATTTATGTGTAGAGATCTTCCTATGAAAATCCACATGGCCGAACAGTAATGTTAACTACGTTCTTGCTTGCTTACGCGCACACGAACAAGCCCTCCCATACTTACCCTCGTTCGCAAACGTACACACACACTTACATGCACTTACACTCACGCGTACACGCACTTATGCACAAATGCACTTAAACTCTCACTCTCTCGCTTTTCTCCCGATCCCTGTCTTTCTTTCTCTCTCTCTCCCGTCTTTCTCTCTCTCTGCTTTTAAAAGATAATTATGATGATTTTAACATTAATTCAGGTAATTATGATGATTTTCATGATAATTCCTTTACTACTAACAATAATGATAACTATGATAGTAATGACAATAATAGTAATGATACTAATAATAAAATGATAATTATGATGATATTTTTCATAATTACTGCAATAATAGCAATAATGAACTCTATTCTAATAATTTTCATACTAATAATGACAATAGAAATAATAATAATATCATTATTATTGATATTATAATGAGTATTATTATCATTATTATTTCAAAAATTATCATTTATGTTATTATCATTATAAAAATAGTTATAATGATGAAAATGACAGCACTAATTAGCATAATAATCATCATAACTGCAATAATGATAATGATAATAATGATAATCATGACCATAATGACTATAATGATGATAATCATAAGAATAATGACAATAATGATGATAATCATAAGAATAATGACAATAATGATGATAATGATGATAATCATAAGAATAATGACAATAATGATGATGATTTTAACATTAATTTAGGTAATTGATAATTTTGAAAATTACTGCAATAATAGCAATAATGAACTATATTCTAATACTTTTCATACCAATAATGACAAAAGAAATAATAGTAATAATGATAATATTTTTATAAGGAATATTATTGTCATTATTATTTCTAAAATTATCATTATTGTTATCATTATAAAAATAGTTATAGTGATGAAAATGACAGTAATAATTAGCATCATAATCATTATAACTACAATAATGATAATGATAATTATCATGACGATAACGACTATAATGATATTGATAAGAATAATGACAATAATGATAATGATAATAATAATAATCATAGTCTATTTATAATGAAATAAAGACTAAAACTAATAAAATCCCATAAATCGAAAAAACGGCAAAATCTACATATTACAGCCTTTTCAGAGAAAGGTCGCAAATCCCCTTTTTCGCTTTTAAATTATAATTATGATGATTTTAACATTAATTCAGGTAATTATGATGTTTTCATGATAATTCCTTTATTATTAACAATAATGATGATAATTATGATGAAAATGACAATAATAATGATAATAATAATAAAATGATAATTATAATGATAATTTTGACAATTACTGCAATAGTAGCAATAATTATCTCTATTTTAATAATTTCAATAATAATAATAATGGCAATAGAAATAATAAAATCATTATTATTATTATAATGAGTATTATTGTCATTATTATTTCTAAAATTTTCATTATTGTTATTATCATTATGAAAATAGTTATAATGATGAAAATGGCAGTAATAATTAGCATAATAATCATTATAACTGCAATAATGATAATGACAATAATGATAATCATGACGATAATGACTATAATGATGATAATCATAAGAATAATGACAATAATTATGATAATAATAATCATAGAGTCCATTTATAATGAAATAAAGGCTAAAACTAATAAAATCCCATATGTCGAAAAAACTGCAAAATCTAGCATATTACAGCCTTTTCAGAGAAAGGTCGCAAACCCCCTTTTTCGCTTTTAAATGATAATTATGATGATTTTAACATTAATTCAGGTAATTATGATGATTTTCATGATAAATTCCTTTATTATTAACAATAATGATCCCTGTCTTTCTTTCTCTCTCACTCCCGTCTTTCTCTCTCTCTCCCGTCTTTCTCTCTCTCTCTCCCGTCATCCTCTCTCTCTCTCCCGTCTTTCTCTCTCCCGTCTTTCTCTCTCTCCCGTCTTTCTCTGTCTCTTTCCCGTCTTTCTCTCTCTCCGGTCTTTCTCTCTCCCGTCTTTCTCTCTCTCTCCCGTCTTTCTCTCTCTCCCTCACACACACACACACACACACACACACACACACACACACACACATACACACACACAAACACATGCACGTACATGAGACATGATTGTTTTTACTTATGCTGATTTATTTGTAGTTAAGAGCACACACCAGAAAGGAGAAAGGTAATTTTATTAGTCTGTTTCAAATATTAGATTCCCTTTTTGGCCAGTTTGTTTGCCTTGGCCTATATCGGCCCACGACAATACCACAATCTATAAGGACATATATGGTCAGGATGAAAATGAAACATTGAAACGCGGCGGAGAAACCCGTAGAGATAAATACCTTAATATCACATTTATAACTGAGCTAACCGCGATAATAAGAATAATAACAATAATGATGATAATGATGATAATAATCATAGAGTCCATTTATAATGAAATAAAGGCTAAAACTCATAAAATCCCCAAAGTCGAAAAAAGGCAAAATCTAGCGTATTACAGCCTTTTCAGAGAAACGTCGAAATAAACCCTTTTTCGCTTTTAAATGATAATTATGATGATTTTAACTTTAATTAAGGTAATTATGACGATTTTCATGATAATTCCTTTATTATTGACAATAATGATGATAATGACAATAATAATGATGAAAATAATAGTAAAATGATAATTATAATGGCAATTTTGATAATTACTGCAATAATAGCAATAATGAACTCTATTCTAATAATTTTCATACTAATAATGACAAAAGAAATAATAGTAATAATAATAATATTATTATAAGGAGTATTATTGTCATTATTTCTAAAATTATCATTATTGTTATTATAATTATGGAAATAGTTATAGTGATGAAAATGACAATAATAATTAGCATCATAATCATTATAACTGCAATAATGATAATGATAATTATCATGACGATAATGATGATATTGATAAGAATAATGACAATAATGATGATAATGATGATAATAATAATCATAGTCTATTTATAATGAAATAAAGACTAAAACTAATAAAATCCCATAAGTCGAAAAAACGGACAAATCTAGCATATTACAGCCTTTTCAGAGAAAGGTCGCAAACTCCCTTTTTCGCTTTTAAATTATAATTATGATGATTTTAACATTAATTCAGGTAATTATGATTTTCATGATAATTCCTTTATTATTAACAATAATGATGAAAATTATGATGAAAATGATAATAATAATGATGATAATGATAATGATGATTATAATAACAAAATGATAATTATAATGATAATTTTAATAATTACTGCAATAATAGGAATAATTATCTCTATTCTAATAATTTCCATAGTAATAATGGCAATAGAAATAATAATATCATTATTATTGTTATTATGTGTATTATTGTCATTACTATTTCTAAAATTTTCATTATTGTTATTTTCATTATAAAAATAGATATAATGATGAAAATGGCAGTAATAATTAGCATAACAATCATTATAACTGCAATAATGATAATGACAATAATGATAATCATGACGATAATGACTATAATGATGATAATCATAAGAATAATGACAATAATTGTGATAATGATAATCATAGAGTCCATTTATAATGAAATAAAGGCTAAAACTAATAAAATCCCATATGTCGAAAAAACGGCAAAATCTAGCATATTACAGCCTTTTCAGAGAAAGGTCGCAAACCCCCTTTTTCGCTTTTAAATGATAATTATGATGATTTTAACATTAATTCAGGTAATTATGATGATTTTCATGATAAATTCCTTTACTATTAACAATAATGATCCCTGTCTTTCTTTCTCTCTCTCTCCCGTCTTTCTCTCTCTCTCTCCCGTCTTTCTCTGTCTCTTCCCCGTCTTTCTCTCTCTCTCCCGTCTTTCTCTCTCTCCCTCACACACACACACACACACACACACACACACACACACACACACACACACACACACATACACACACACAAACACATGCACGTACATGAGACATGACTGTTTTTACTTATGCTGATTTGTTTGTAGTTAAGAGCACACACTAGAAAGGAGAAAGGTAATTTTATTAGTCTGTTTCAAATATTAGATTCCCTTTTTGGCCAGTTTTGTTTGCCTTGGCCTATATCGGCCCACGACACTACCACAATCTATAAGGACATATTGTCAGGATGAAAATGAAACATTGAAACGCGGCGGAGAAACCCGTAGAGATAAATACCTTAATATCACATTTATAACTGAACTAACCGCGATAATAAGAATAACAATAATGATGGTAATGATGATAATAGTCATAGAGTCCATTTATAATGAAATAAAGGCTAAAACTCATAAAATCCCCAAAGTCGAAAAAAGGCAAAATCTAGCGTTTTACATCCTTTTAAGAGAAAGGTCGAAATAAACCCTTTTTCGCTTTTAAATGATAATTATGATGATTTTAACATTAATTCAAGTAATTATGATGATTTTAATATCATAATCATTATAACTGCAATAATGATAATGATAATTATCATGACGATAACGACTATAATGATATTGATAAGAATAATGACAATAATGATGATAATGATGATAACAATAATCATAGAGTCTATTTATAATGAAATAAAGACTAAAACTAATAAAATCCCATAAATCGAAAAAACGGCAAAATCTAGCATATTACAGCCTTTTCAGAGAAAGGTCGCAAATCCCATTTTTCGCTTTTAAATTATAATTATGATGATTTTAACATTAATTCAGGTAATTAAGATGTTTTCATGATAATTCCTTTATTATTAACAATAATGATGATAATTATGATGAAAATGACAATAATAATGATGATAATAATAATTTGATAATTATAATGATAATTTTGACAATTACTGCAATAATAGCAATAATTATCTCTATTCTAATAATTTCCATAATAATAATGGCAATAGAAATAATAATATCATTATTATTGTTATTATAATGAGTATTATTGTCATTATTATTTCTAAAATTTTCATTATTGTTATTATCATTATGAAAATAGTTATAAT
The DNA here is from genome assembly GCF_042767895.1 of Penaeus vannamei. Taxonomy (NCBI): domain Eukaryota; kingdom Metazoa; phylum Arthropoda; class Malacostraca; order Decapoda; family Penaeidae; genus Penaeus; species Penaeus vannamei. The sequence goes on from NC_091576.1 coordinate 10,365,972, forward strand.
GATGAAAATGGCAGTAATAATTAGCATAATAATCATTATAACTGCAATCTTTATTATTAACAATAATGATCCCTGTATTTCTTTCTCTCTCACTCCCGTCTTTCTCTCTCTCTCCCGTCTTTCTCTCTCTCTCTCCCGTCTTTCTCTCTCTCCCGTCTTTCCTTGTCTCTTTCCCGTCTTTCTCTCTCTCCGGTCTTTCTCTCTCCCGTCTTTCTCTCTCTCTCCCGTTTTTCTCTCTCTCCCGTCTTTCTCTCTCTCCCTCACACACACACACACGCGCGCGCGCACACACACACACACACACAAACACATGCACGTACATGAGACATGGCTGTTTTTACTTATGCTGATTTATTTGTAGTTAAGAGCACACACCAGAAAGGAGAAAGGTAATTTTATTAGTCTGTTTCAAATATTAGATTCCCTTTTTGGCCAGTTTGCCTTGGCCTATATCGGCCCACGACACTACCACAATCTATAAGGACATATATGGTCAGGATGAAAATGAAACATTGAAACGCGGCGGAGAAACCCGTAGAGATAAATACCTTAATATCACATTTATAACTGAGCTAACCGCGATAATAAGAATAATAACAATAATGATAATGATGATAATAATCATAGAGTCCATTTCTAATGATATAAAGGCTAAAACTCATAAAATCCACTAAGTCGAAAAAGGCAAAATCTAGCATTTTCAGAGAAAGGTCGAAATAAACCCTTTTTCGCTTTTAAATGATAATTATGATGATTTTAACATTAATTCAGGTAATTATGATGATTTTAACATTAATTAAGGTAATTATGATGATTTTCATGATAATTCCTTTATTATTGACAATAATGATGATAATTATGATGATAATGACAATAATAATGATAATAATAAAATGATAATTATAATGAAAATTTTGATAATTACTGCAATAATAGCTATAATGAACTCTATTCTAATCATTTTCATACTAATAATGACAATAGAAATAATAATAATATTGTTATTATTATTGTTATTATAATGAGTATCATTGTCATTATTATTTCTAAAATTATCTTTATTGCTATTACCATTATAACAATAGTTATAATGATGAAAATGACAGTAATGATTAGCATAATAATCAATATAACTGCAATAATGATAATGATAATAATGACGATAATGACTATAATGATGATAATCATAAGAATAATGACAATAATGATGATAATCATAAGAAAAATGACAATAATGATGATAATGATGATAAT
>NC_091576.1:10377225-10380406 GCF_042767895.1 Penaeus vannamei
GATCCTGCCCATCAGGTCGTCTCTATTCGAGACAACCCTGGGTGGAGGAGGCCTGTGGGACGACCGAGGAAGTCATGGCTTGGGCAGATCGACCAAACCTGCCGTGAAGAACTAGAGATGGGCCGAGTCCCTGCCTGGCGTCTAGCCATGAGGGATCCTCTTAGGTGGAAGCGAAGGGTGGATGCGGCTATGCGCCCCCGTCGGCGTCAGCCCCCATGATGATGATGATGTACATATATACTTATACATGTACATTATATAATATATATATATATATATATATATATATATATATATATTTTATTCATTTACATATATATATCTATATATTCATTCACATCTATATATTCATCCACATCTATATATTCATCCACATCTATATATTCATCCACATCTATATATTCATTCACATCTATATTTTCATTCACATCTATATTTTCATTCACATCTATATTTTCATTCACATCTATATATCTGTTCATATCTATACAATCCTTCACCATAAAAGGAAAAAGCTTGACTTCTTTTTCCACACTAGTAACTCCTGAAGATTTGCTACTAATATGTAGCATTCCTACAAGATCACACAGATAGTACATAATTCACATGTCTGTCGGTGAATAATGCATAGATGATATACAGAGGAGATTATGAAGAAAGGGAGTTCATCTGAGGAAAAACATACACTCCTACGTTCATTCATGAGGGGAAGGATGCAACTAGTCAGATGAAATGAGGGTGACCTTTCCTAACTGAATAACCTACAGAATTATCCTGAAAGAGGTCATCACCAAACGAAATACGACCAGGACAGGCTATTTGGTTTGATGAAGTTAGTCACTGGGGAGAAGTAAAGGAAACATACAAATTTCTGCATCATATGATATATTTTTCATATGACTGTCACATCTGGATTTTGGGGGTCAATATTCCATACACTATTTTTTTAATACTTGTACATTTCCCCTCTCGTTGTTTACTTTCAGAATCTGCACAAAATGTTGATCAGGCCCACTTCAGATTGAATTTTGAGGCATAAACTGCCAGTTGAATAACCAAATAACACATGGAGTCTGCAGAACCAAATAGTTTGCCTGCCTTTTAAGGCCAATCCTTGGACACTAACAAACCAACTCTTAAAACAGTGTGCCAAGCCAATGAAATATTCTAATTATAGGCATTTCAGATTTTTTACAGCATCCTGCTTCAATTGTGTACAAGCTATAAGCAGCTCTTGCATTATTTCATTTATAAAGTAACTTAACAAGAGCAACAGCTGTTAAGAACAGTTCTGAAAACTTTCCGTGCTCAACATCTTATTCCTGACCACCACCACCACCACCACCACCAGGATGTATTGCAAAAAATTGAATATTAATGTAAATGACAATTGTTACTTCATTGGCAATGAAAGACATGGAATCTTGACAGAGCAAAGTTATAAAATACACTCAGGGGTGTCCTCAGTCAAGTGCACATATTGGGCCACGTGGGGGCAGCAATGTTAAATGTTTAAGGTTTGAAACAAATGCAACACAGGTCATATAGCACTATGATAAAATTGTGTCGTAAGGGCTAGAGTTGAATATTAGGATAAAATGTGTTAGATTTCAAAGATTAGAGAGCGTTATGGGCGTTAACTTCTACTAATCTCTGCTCTAGTTAAGTGAATGAGGGTTAAAGGGGTAGGGTGAGATTTCCAGTATCTGTCAACAGGGAAGGTATACAAACGCTGTTCTAGGAAAGCATGGCAGTTGGAAAAGTAGAACAATCCAAGGAGGGGGGGAGGTTACATGTCAAAGATTAGGGTTATAAGATGATCGCAAAAGTGGAAAGAAATGAGGTAGAGCAGGGATCAGTGAAATGGAAATGGTTAAGGGGGTAGAGTGATCGAGTGAACGTTTAGGTTGCCTGGTGTGACAAAGGAAGAGGGGTAGGTCACGGGGAAGTGGAGATTGGAGTATCTGGACTTGTACTGGAAAGAATTTGACTGGGGGATAAAGGGAGTAGATGTAGGATGGTTTAGGTTATAGGTAAAAATACTGGGGGAGATGCAGAAAACATCTTGCAAAGGACTGTTTTGAAATAAGTTTAGATTAAGTTGAGGCCTAGTTTGAATCAGAACTGCCTCACATTCAAGCTTATAGGCAGGGCAGTTCCTTTTAATATGTTATGGAGTCTCCACAATTGGCACATGTACTTGACAGCAGGGCAATCTCAAGTCATGAACTGCTTGGACACAGTGGGCAGGGGGCTGTTGAGTATTTGGTTGGGTGGCCAAAACGTCAACATTTGACATTGACAAGGAAGAGTCAATATGGCTGGTTATGGTTGGATAATCCCACCATTATAAACTTCAAGTTGGAGGTCATGTCTACGGAAGGGTAGGGGTAGTACAACGCCAATCTAAGGAGTTAAAATGTCAATTCATTTTCTGCAGCCATAAGCCTCTTACATACAGATATTAGTCAGGAAATTATGATAATTACTGAATTTCTCTATTTCAGACACGTTTACTGGCCATAATTCAAAATTACAATGTGACAAATGCCAACTGATACTTCCATATGACAGTATTAATATATGCACAATTAAATTTGTAGAACCAAGTTTCATTATTTGGTGCAATTAAAAATCAAAAACTTGTCATCTCTTTATTCAGACAGTTCTGACCTCACGGGCCCTTGCGCGTTCAACCTTCGCAAACTTGGCCCTGGACTTGGCACTGAGGGTGCCGCCACCCCAGTTCTTGCGAATCTCCTCATACCGGTCATTGTAGTTGGTCTTCACTACTTCAATGAGCTTGTTTAGGTTGTTACGGTCATTGGCTTCCACCTGTATAATATGGAACAAAAATGGATTAGTACAATTTAATAGAAACTCACTTTACTGCATGTTAATACTAATTTCACTCAATAATACAATTTGGCTAATACTTACATCAGTGAGTGCCAAGCAGGTAGCATTCTTCCTGCGAACTACCATTCCCATTCGAGATTTGTTTCCAACAATACAATATGGAACTCCCATTTTGCGGCATAGGGCTGGCAAGTGCAGGATAATCTGAAATATGGGGGTTTAATGAATCAGGGGTTAATGTATCAATTCAAATTTGAAATATTTAGAAAATAAAATTGAAGAATTCAGAAGGTCACTGTTACCAACCTCAATAGGGTCAACA
>NC_091576.1:10380906-10393406 GCF_042767895.1 Penaeus vannamei
TATCATCATAATTATCATCATAAATACCATCATTATTGTCAATAATAAAGGTATTATCATGGAAATTCTAGTAATTACCTCAATTAATGTTAAAATCATCCTAATTACCATTAATAAGCAAAAATGGGGTTCTTTCGACCTTTCTCTCAAAAAGCTGTAATACGCTAGATTTTTTTTTTTTCGATTTCTGGGATTTTATTACTTTTAGCCTTTATTTCATTATAAATGGCCTGAATAATTTTTACTATCATCATTATTATCATTATTGTCATTGTTTTTTAGGATTATTATCATTATTATCATTATCATCATTATCATCATTATTGCAGTTATAATAATTATTATGCTAATCATTATTGCTATTTTCAGCATTATAACTACTTTTATAATGATAATAATAATGGTAATTCTAGAAATAATAATGACAATAACAATGATTATAATAACATAAATAATGATATCATTATTATTTCTATTGCCATTATTAGTATGAAAATTATTGGAATAGAGTTAATCATTGCTATTATTACAGTAATTATGAAAATTATCATTATAATTATCATTTTATCATTATTATCATCATTATCATAATAATTATCATCATTATCATTATTGCAGTTATAATTATTATTATGCTAATTAGTATTGCTATTTTCATAATTAAAACTATTTTTATAATGATAACAACAATAATGATAATTTTAGAAATAATAATGACAATAACAATAATAATAATGACAAAGATAATGATGTTATTATTATTTCTATTGCCATTATTAGTATGAAAATTATTGGAATAGTCAATTGTTGCTTTTATTGCAGTAATTATCAATATTATTATCATAATTATCATTTTATCATTATTATCATTATTATCATTATCATCATAATTATCATCATTATTGTCAATAATGAAGAAATTATCATGGAAAACCTCATAATTACCTGAATTAATTTTATAATCATCATAATTACCATTAAAAAGCAAGAAAGGGCTTTTTTTCGACGTTTCTCTCCAAAGGCTGTAATACGCTAGATTTTGGCGTTTTTTTTTCCCTTTTTAGGATTTTATTAGTTTTAACCTTTATTTCATTATAAATGGCCCGAATAATTATTACTATTGTAGTGAATTCCCCCTTTTAGGATTTTATTAGTTTTAACCTTTATTTCATTATAAATTGCCCGAATAATTATTACTATTGTAGTGAATTCCCCCTGGCTGTAGGCGGGTCATCCCGTACGCTTTCGGGCCGCCTGTTCCCCTGACGTTACGGATTGCTCTAGATAATCTACGGACTCCTCCGCCCTGCAAGATGACGTGGCTTTGCTGTGTCCTGTGTCTGCGCCTTTTTTTTTTTTTTTTTTTTTTTTTAATAAGAATAAGCCTGTGTTTTTATATTCCTTTGACTTACCTTTCCCACTGGTACGTGATCTACCTCTACATCTACATTACTCCTCCTATACACAACACTACTTATAAACTACTTACCTTATATTCTATACTTACCTTGTTTTATTCTTGCCTTTTCGTCTTCGACTAATTTACCTTAGCTTTGTTTTTCTTTCGTTTTTCCCTTCGTGTTTCTCCGCTTTCTCTCGCGGATCCCTTCTTTCACTTTTTCGTACTTTCCTATCTTTTGTTCAATTTATGTGCCCATTTTTGTATAGTTTTATCGTTCTTTTATTTTATGTATTTTTTAACTTATTTTAAACACACCATACACTATTTTACAACTAAAGTTAACTGCATTATGGGTAAAATCCCAGTAAGCACGGGAGCCACCTGTATATAAGGTCAAGCCAGGTCGGTCTAGGGAGAGGCTTTTGTTCGTGTGTGGTGACAGACCATTGGATTTTTAGCTGGCTGACTGGTGCTTCTCGGGCTGTGGCCTCTGTGTTTTACAAGTAAGTGTATGGTGTGTTATCCTGTGTATTTGTTCTTTTTTGAAAGTTTTGTGCGAAATAAATGTATAATATGGATGCTCCTTTTTATATTGCCTTTTTGTCAGCCAGGGGTCTTATTGTTTTTATCGTGACTACGGAATTACCCTGAGAGTCATTACTAATTAACGCCAGACCCACATAGAGATTACCTGTTGCTGGATAACACGCTACCAAATCAACATCTTCAACTCTACGGAGTTTATAAATATCCACTACAGCGTAACATATATTTTGGTGGCTAGCGGCGGGCAATGGCGTTTTGTTTGTTTTACGTGTAATTAATTCATTCGATGACTCCAAGACGGTGTAACTGCTTGTTATGGCCAAGACGCTCCTACGTCTTCGCGTAGTTCTTGACCCGTAGTCACGTAGTTGGTCTGTCCACCCATGGTATTTTTATTTATTTTATGTTTCTGTGGTTTCTTTTATAGAATGTATTTGTTCTGTTTTAGTTCTGTTTTATCTTTGATTTATTTTGCCTCTCTTTTGTATTTTACTTGATTTGGCTTAGCGGTTTTCTCTAGTTTTATGTATCGGTGTTTTACGGCTGTTTGTTTCGGCGTTAAATGGTCTTGTTTTTGTGTGTTTTTCTGGTGTTTTATCTTCGGTATTTTGATCCGAGCTTTGACTTTCTGGCGGGTAGACTGAATGACCTGTGTGTGATTTCATGATTGTTAAGGAATTCGCTGGTTGTCTTTTGCGCGGGAGTGAATGTTTAAGTATTTGTGAGGTATTTTTACGTGGTCACGCGAGTTTACGTGTTCTCATTTTTTTTTTCTTTTATTTAAATATATGGGTTTTGAATGAAAGTTTGCAAGATTTTGACGTGTATATTTCAGTAAGCCTCTGAAGGTTTATGGATGTTTATTTTAGTGAGTTTTTGATACGTGTTTTTAAGTGTTTTGTTATGCCTGTTTTAGTGAATCTTTAAGCGAGTGTTTTATATGCCTGTTTTAGTAAATCTTTAAGCGAGTGTTTTATATGCCTGTTTTAGTGAATCTTTATGCGAGTGTTTTATATGCCTGTTTTAGTGAATCTTTAAGCGAGTGTTTTATATGCCTGTTTTAGTGAATCTTTAAGCGAGTGTTTTATATGCCTGTTTTAGTAAATCTTTAAGCGAGTGTTTTATATGCCTGTTTTAGTGAATCTTTAAGCGAGTGTTTTATATGCCTGTTTTAGTGAATCTTTAAGCGAGTGTTTTATATGCCTGTTTTAGTAAATCTTTAAGCGAGTGTTTTATATGCCTGTTTTAGTGAATCTTTAAGCGAGTGTTTTATATGCCTGTTTTAGTGAATCTTTAAGCGAGTGTTTTATGCCTGTTTTAGTGAATCTTTAAGCGAGTGTTTTATATGCCTGTTTTAGTGAATCTTTAAGCGAGTGTTTTATATGCCTGTTTTAGTGAATCTTTAAGCGAGTGTTTTATGCCTGTTTTAGTGAATCTTTAAGCGAGTGTTTTACATACCTGTTTTAGTGAATCTTTAAGCGAGTGTTTTATATGCCTGTTTTAGTGAATCCTTAAGCGAGTGTTTTATGCCTGTTTTAGTGAATCTTTAAGCGAGTGTTTTATATGCCTGTTTAAGTGTTTTATGTCTGTAGTGTTCTTAAGCGGATGTTTGTTTTGGTGAACTCTTACGTGCAAGTGTTTTATCTGTTATAAAGAGATCTTTTAAGCGGATGTTTGTTTTGGTGAACTCTTACGTGCAAGTGTTTTATCTGTTATAAAGAGATCTTTTAAGCGGATCTTTCTATGATTGTGCATGGATGTTTTAGATGTTTTTCTTGATGAGCTTTTATGCGCAATTGTTTTATGCTTGTTTTAGGGATCTTTGTAAGCGAATGTTTCTATGATTGTGTTTTAAGTGCGTCGATGAGAATTCTGCGTGCCTTAGTGAGATTTTAAGTGAGTGTTTTTTATAGATGTGCGCTTGGCTGGTTTATACCTGCGTTTATGTCAGTGTTTTACGAGGGAGATTAGCGTGCATCTGATGTTTGCTTGTGAATTTGTTTTAAGGCCGTGTGATTGCCCTTGTAGGCATGTGAATATCTTGTGTATGTTCTTGTGAGTAATTCGGTAGCACAGTGCTCTTGTAGACTTAATGAGGGTATTTTACGTGTCTTGTTCAGCCTTGCAGTTGAAGCTGTTCTGACCATAATTGTAAGTCAACATTTTCACAATTCGGACACGAGCCATGGGTCGAAGGAACGGCGGAAGTCGTAACAACAGCCCCTCTCGCCCTTCGACGAGCCAAGAGGCGGCTTCTGCTCCTTCGCTAGGAAGGAACTCCTCTTCAGGGCAAACTCTCCTGTCAGATTCGGATGACCGAGGCATCGAGAGACTTTCAGAGATTTCAGTGATGGAAGGGCTTTTCCAAAAGATCTCTCAGCACACCCTAGAGGTTCAGAATCTGCGCTTCCAGAATAGCGAGTTGGAAGCCCGTATATCTCGTCCTTCAACACCCGTTTCTGTCAGGGATGCTCCCCCAGTTGAGTTTGTGGTGCAGAGGGATCCAATTCCTCAGTTTAAGGCAGAGGTTAGCTCTGCCCATCCCCTTAAGCGTAATCAAGAGGTCGAGAGCTGGCTTCGGAGTGTCGAGAACCACACTCGACCTCAGACCGATGCAGCCTTTATTAAAGCTGCAAAGGCTTCATGTAAGGGTGCAGCAGAACTTATTGCAAATTCCCCCCTCTTTGATAATATCGTCTCTTGGGTAGAGTTTAAAGATGAGCTGAGGCAGAGCTTTGTAATCTTGTCGAGACTACCCAGAGAGTTTGGAGTCTCAGGGAAAGTGAAGGTCCTGGGGTAAGCTCTCCTACTAGGTCGCCATTCCGACCACGGGTTCTTGCAGCAGCCGAGGTAGATCCTCCTAGAAAGTATTGTCGCTACCACAAGAACTACGAACATGATAGTTCAGAGTGTCGTGTGTTGAGTGAAAGGAGGAAGTGCTTTGCATGTGGTGAGCAAGGTCATTTTGCACGGCAGTGTCCCTTTGTATCGCGCCAGGTCGGGCGTGGCAGCGACACCGTCACTGGCGAGCAAAGAGGTGCTGTCAACCACTGATTGCGATAACGAGGTTCTTCAGAAACCTGCAGGTCGACCTATGGTTTCTTTGATGGTCAATGGCTTCAAAACGCAGTGTTTTGTCGACACGGGGTCTGAGGTGACCATTGTCAAGGGGATAGTTGCAGGAAAGATGGGAATAAGATGTGAGAATGAATCTTTTAAAAGGGTGAAAGGAGTTTCTGGTAAGGCCATTCCAGTTTTGGGTGAAAGTTTGGTGAGTTTTCGTGTGAATGATTGAATTTGTGTTAAACACAAAGTATGTATCTTGGATGGTACTTCCTTTCCTGGAGATATTCTTTTGGGCATGGATCTCCTCAGACGTTTTAACTTCAGGCTTGAGTGTTTTTCTGACCAGAGTAAGGTGGATGTTTTGGTCTTGCAAGGTCAGAAGTTTTCAGTCACGTATACTGACTCCCAGTCATTACAGGTTGTTCTTGTTGAGGTACATTGCAAGCAACCAAGGTCGCTACCTGCTTCACAGGTTGCACATGTTGCTGTACCTGCTTTTGTACCGCCTCGTAGTGGACGTTTTGTCAAGTGTAGCGTTCCTAGGGGTATGCAAGCCGCCAAGGAACTTATGGTTTCTGGTATTGAGTGTCCCTTGGTGGTACCTAGGTCTCTACAAGAGGTGAAAGATGGCCGACTTAAAGTCTGGGCAGTAAATGAGACTGCACGTCCTATGAAATTAAGAAATGGACATAGGTTAGCTGTAGTTGAAAACATTGTATAAGTTTTCTCACTTGAGGCTGGAAGCACAGATGTAGTTGATGATAAGCAAAATGAAAGTGATGTTAGTGTTTGTGATACCGTGAAAAGTGCCAGTGTTGGTGGTATTAATAGTGAAAGTGCTAATGCGAGTGTCAAGGGTGTTGTTTCTGATAGTGCAGTGCCAAATAAAACCAAAATGATTAATAGTAAGAGTGCCAAGATAAGAAAAGCTGTCATTCCTGGGACTTCTTTCCAGTATGCTGCAGAAGAGCAAGCTTTAGGGACTGAGCTTTTCATGGGCAATGACAATTATTTTGAACTTGGTGAGGGATTTATTGACGATGACTTTGACAGCTTTGATGCTGTTGGAGATTTTGGGGGTGCAGATGATTACATCCTTTTGCCAGATGTGGGTCTCCCACCTTGCAGTGTTGTGACACAAACACCTGTTGTGGTTGACCAGTCGGGTTCAAGCACCGACTGCCCTGAAGATGTTCAGCTGAAAGATGCTGAGCTTGGTGACCTTTTAAGTGAGAGTGATCTGGGTCATCTCACCCTTGAGCAACAACAGCAGCTCAGGCAGGTACTTGTAAAGTATGTGGCATTATTTGATGCACAAGCTAAATTAGGGACGGTACCTGGTATATCCCATACTATTAAAACAAAAGAGGACGAAGGTCCACTATGTGTGAGGCAGTGGCGTCTCCCAGAAGCCTCTAAAAAGTTCATTCGGGAGGAATGTGACAATATGCTGTCACAAGGGGTTATTGAGCATTCCACCTCTCCTTGGCATTCTCCAATTGTGCTCGTCAGAAAGAAGGATGGGTCCACCCGTTTCTGCATTGACTACAGAGGTCTCAACAGCATTACAGAGCAAGATACTTATCCAATGCCATGCATTGATGAGCCCATTGATCAGCTCCATTGAACCATGTGGTTTACTGCTCTTGATGCTCGCAGTGCCTACTGAACAGTGGATGTCAGTCCAGATGATAGGCCGAAGACTGCATTCTCAGATGGGCATAGACTTTTTCAGTTCAGAAAGTTGCCATTTGGGTTGGCAACTGCCCCTTCAACATTTCACCGGGCTGTTAACTGTCTGCTTTCATCTGTTTTAGGCAGGCACACCATTGCCTATTTAGATGATGTGGTGGTGCACAGCAACAACTTTGATGACCATCTGAGACACTTAGATGAGACTCTGTCGCTCCTTTTAAAAGCAGGATTCAGGCTCAACAAGAAGAAATGTGTCTTTGCAACAGATATATTTAAATTCTTGGGCTTTAAGATCTCGCCTAAGGGTGTGGAACCTGACCCAGATAAGGTGGCTGCCATTCAAAAGATGCCTCAGCCTAGGAACCAAAAGGAAGTGCGCCGCTTTCTCGGTTGCACAGGCTTCTTCAGGAAGCATATTAAACAATATTCAAATATTGCAGCACGACTTACGAGCTTGACACGTAAGGACACCAAGTTTGTCTGGGGTCAGCAGGAAGAAATTGCTGTCCAGAGCTTGAAGACGGCACTTATCTCAGCCCCAGTTCTTAGTAAGCCCGAATTTGACAGGTCCTTTGAGATCCACACCGATGCGTCGGGTGTTGCAATCGGCGCTTGCTTAATGCAAAGTGATGATGAGGGTCGCTTGCAGCCTGTTGCATACTTCAGCCGTAAACTTAGGGATGCCGAGACTCGTTATCCTGCAATTGATCGTGAAGCACTTGCAGTAGTGGAAGGGGTAAGAGCCTTCGACTGCTATGTGTATGGGCGACGCTTCTACACCTACACAGACCATAGGTCTTTAACCTATGTGTTTAGTAGAAAAAACAAGAGTTTACGTATGACTCGGTGGTCACACGAACTTAGTTTTTATAACTATGTATTAAGATACAAACAAGGGACTCAGCATCGTGCCCCAGACCAGTTGAGTCGTGCGGTGGCTGCAACAGAATTGCACAATCGTGATCCAGACGATCTGCGTCGTCACCAACTTGAGGATCCCCTATGGAAAGAGGTGATCGAATATTTAGAGGAACGGAATTTGCCACGTCGTCGCCTTCCTCTAACTCTTGAAGAGTTTGAGCTTCGAGATGGAGTATTATACCTTGCTCGTCACCTCCCAGATCGAGTACTCCATCAGTTAGTAGTGCCAAAGACACTTAGGGGTTCTGCCATGCATTTAGCTCATTCAAGTGCAACAGCAGGTCACCCTGTGGTTTACAGGACATATTGTAAGCTCAGGGATTACTTTTACTTCCCTAACATGTTGGCTGCCATCAAAGAATATGTTGGTACATGTCGATCTTTCCAGAAACGTAAGGGTATGGCTTATCGTGCTCCTCTTGCTGCTGCACCACAGGCCAGTTACCCACTGGAAAGGGTATCTGCAGACCTAATGGAACTGGAAGTGACCTCCCAAGGCAATAGATATGTATTGGCTTTCATAGACCAACTCACCCGATACGTTCAGTTGATACCTCTGCCATCCAAGGATGCAGAGACTGTGGCTGATGCTTTTATTAATCAGTTCGTGACTGTGTTTGGGCCACCTCTTTAATTGCAAACAGACAATGGCCGAGAATTTAAAAACAATTTATTTAAGAGGGTGTGTGAGTTAGCCAGTGTACAAACTATTTTCACTACTGCTTTCCATCCCCAAGCTAACGGGATGATTGAACGCACCAATCGGGTGGTGAAAAACGCCTTGGCATCTCTTCTGGAGGCTTCTCCCTTAGAATGGGATGAACTTTTGCCATACGTTCGTTTGGCCATGAACTTGTTGACTGGACATATTAGCACCTATCCTGTTGGCAATAACAATTATGAGGAGACTGATCATGAGGCAGCACAGTCCTTTGCTACTAGGTTGAGGAGAGCTAGAGAGATTGCCGTGGAGACGTCAGTGCAGGCCAGAGAAGGCTGGGCCCGGGATTATAATCGGCGAACCCGCAAGTCCACCTTTGCTGCTGAGGTTGGTGATTTAGTCCTCTTTAAAGACCTTCCTCATATGGCTGGAGCAGGACGGCGTGGAGCTCTTGGTCCCCGGTGGTTTGGCCCGGCTTGTATTTGCAAGAAGACCGGTCCTGTAACACGGTTGGTTAGGGTTTTCTCTCCTCCTTACAAGGAGAAGATTTACCACCCCAATCAGCTGAGGCCTTACAGGACGAATGATGAACTCCACTTGCCAGATGAGGATGAGCTAGATGAGGATGGGGACATGGACGATCCTCCTCCTTTAGACGGGCTCCCGGAGGATGATCCTGCAGTTGCTCTCTTGGCTTCCTTTTGCCGACCTCCTGACCATGGTTAGCCTAGATTGGTCTCCCTCTTTGTTTTTGCTTGAAGGCCTGTGCCAGTGAGAGGTTTTGTGTTGAGTGCAAAGTGTTCAGTGTCGTAATAGAAAATGCTCTGAAAACGAATAAGTTCGTGAAAATTAATGTATCAGCAGTGTTGAATGACATAAAGAAATTGTGCATTAACATTGTATGTGTCGTGTATTAATCTGAATTGTATTCTTCCAGCCCAAGTCGAGATGATAAGTTCTGTATTTCATGGCAGTGTATTCATGGTAATGTATTTACACCTTTCCAACATGTGGTTGGTCTTCTTCTTTGAGGTCTTTTTTATGTTTAATCTTAAGTTTATATATTTGCTTCTTGAATTTGTGCTTGATTTTTATGTAATTTAGGTCTGTATAATTCTTAAGTTTGTAGCTTTTAAGTTTACTTTTAAGTTTTTATGCATAAGTTGTATTTTTAAGGTCCATTAATTGTAAGCTTAATTTTAAGTTTGTTCTTAAGTTCCTTTTGTATTTTCCTATAAGTTTTGTATTTATTTTTAAGTTTGATTTTGTTTCATTTTATCTTGTTTTATTTCATGTTTTAGGCCCATTGTTCCTATTTCATTTTTTCGGTTTATTCTGTCACTTTCCTATTCTTTTAGCCTGGGTGTGATTGCTCCCTGGGTCGTCGTCCTTTGCCTCCTTCGCTTTCATCCTTCGTTGCCCTTCTTCCTGTCTGGTCGTGCATCCGCAAATATAGATTTATCAGTGGCATTACTTTCAGGACTTTACTTTTATACTGGATGAACACAGTAAATGCCATACGCTAATCCCAGTCTCTTGCAGGTGTGATGTTCCTAGTGCTTTACGGTCCTTTTGAGTCCATCCGCACTGTAGAGCCGCTTCTCCGGAGGGTCGTGGACGGTCGTGGTGACCGTGAGCTGCTTAGTTCTTCCGACCCGTGGATCCGGTGGTGTGGCCTTCGACCGACTCCTCTCGTCACCTCTCTGCTTGCCCCTCTGATGCTGCATGACCCTGTCTGCTCAGTCGAGAGTGGCTGGACCGGGCCGCACGCTAGGGTCCTCAGAAGCAGGCAGTGCCCGTTCTGTGTGCGTCGAGGCCGAGAGGGAGTCGTCCGAAGTCAGGCGGGGAGGGAGTTGTAGTGAATTTCCCCTGGCTGTAGGCGGGTCATCCCGTACGCTTTCGGGCCGCCTGTTCCCCTGACGTTACGGATTGCTCTAGATAATCTACGGACTCCTCCGCCCTGCAAGATGACGTGGCTTTGCTGTTTCCTATGTCTGCGCCTTTTTTTTTTTTTTTTTTTTAATAAGAATAAGCCTGTGTTTTTATATTCCTTTGACTTACCTTTCCCACTGGTCCGTGATCTACCTCTACATCTACACTACGCCTCCTATACACAACACTACTTATAAACTACTTACCTTATATTCTATACTTACTTCGACTAACTCACCTTAGCTTTGTTTTTCTTTCGTTTTTCCCTTCGTGTTTCTCCGCTTTCTCTCGCGGATCCCTTCTTTCACTTTTTCGTACTTTCCTATCTTTTGTTAATTTTATGTGCCCATTTTTGTATAGTTTTATCGTTCTTTTATTTTATGTATTTTTTAACTTATTTTAAACACACCATACACTATTTTACAACTAAAGTTAACTGCATTATGGGTAAAATCCCAGTAAGCACGGGAGCCACCTGTATATAAGGTCAAGCCAGATCGGTCTAGGGAGAGGCTTTTGTTCGTGTGTGGTGACAGACCATTGGATTTTTAGCTGGCTGACTGGTGCTTCTCGGGCTGTGGCCTCTGTGTTTTACAAGTAAGTGTATGGTGTGTTATCCTGTGTATTTGTTCTTTTTTGAAAGTTTTGTGCGAAATAAATGTATAATATGGATGCTCCTTTTTATATTGCCTTTTTGTCAGCCAGTGGTCTTATTGTTTTTATCGTGACTACGGAATTACCCTTAAACTCACCTGAGAGTCATTACTAATTAACGCCAGACCCACATAGAGATTACCTGTAGCTGGATAACACGCTACCAAATCAACATCTTTAACTCTACGGAGTTTATAAATATCCACTACAACTATCATAATCATTATCATTATTGACATTATTCATATTTCTATTTTGATTATAGTCATTATGATCATTATCATCATTTGCAGTTATAATAATTATTATGCTAATTATTATGGCTATTTTCATCATTATAACTACTTTTATAATGATAATAACAATAATGATAATTCTAGAAATAATAATGACAATGATAATAATTATAATAAAGATAATGATATCACTAATATTTCTATTGCCATTTTTAGTATGAACATTATTGGAATAGAGATAATTATTGCTATTATTGCAGTAAATATGAAAATTATCATTATGATTATCATTTTGTCATTATTATCATCATTATCATCATAATAATTATTATTACCATCTTTATTGCAGCTATATTGATTATTACGCTAATTAATATTGCTATTTTCATCATTATAACTATTTTTATAATGATAACAATAATGATAATTTTAGAAATAATAATGACAATTATAATTATAATGACAAAGATAATGATATTATTATTATTTCTATTACAATTATTAGTATGAAAATTATTGGAATAGAGTTAATTCTTGCTATTATTGCAGTAATTATTAATATCATTATAATTATCATTTTATCTTTATTGTCAATAATGAAGGAATTATCATGGAAATCCTAATAATTACCCGGATAATGTTAAAATAATCATAATTACCATTAAAAAGTTAAAAAGGTTTTTTTTTCGACGTTTCTCTAAAAAAAAAAAAAAAAAAAAAAAAAAAAAAAAAAAAAAAGGCTGTAACACGCTAGATTTGGCGTTTTTCCGACCTTTGGAATTTTATTATTTTTAGCCTTTTTCATTACAAATGGCAAGAATAATTATTATTATCATCATTATTATCATGATTGTCATTATTTTTAAGATTATTATCATTATAGTCATTATCATCATAATAATCCTCATTATTGCAGTTATAATAATTATTATTCTAATTGTTATTGCTATTTTCATCATTGGAACTACTTTAATAGTGATAATAACAATGATGATAATTTTAGAAATAATAATGGCAATAGTAATAATTATAATAACAAGAATAATGATACCATTATTATTTCTATTGCCATTATTGGTATGAAAATTATTGGAATAGAGTTTATCATTGCTATTATTGCTGAAATTATCAATATTATCATTATGATTATCATTTTAACATTATTATCGTCATTATCATCATAATTATCATTATTATCATTATTATTATCGTTATTGCGGTTATAATAATTATTATGCTAATTACTATTGCTATTTTCCTCATTATAACTATTTTTAAAATGATAACAATAATGATAATTTTAGAAATAATAACGATAATAATAATACTTATAATAACGATAATAATAATACTTATAATGACAAAGAGTACATTGTTGCTATTATTG